>NC_135776.1:10797797-10806140 GCF_028453695.1 Augochlora pura | reverse complement strand
CCCATAAGTTGTTTAGAATATTGACCTGACGATCTCTGTAATTATCCGTTTAATATGACCTACTAGAACGTATGAAAAGCCTTATTTTGCTAAAGAATATGACTCTAGCCGGACACAATTAGCATTATACATTGATATTCAATACTATAAGGTAACTAAAAGCTTTCAATATGTATACACTCCTAGTAGTAATCTTAAGAACACACAACAAAATTAAAGTTCTTTGAAGGTAAAATTTTTCACAAATCAGTATTGAACAATTCCATACCAATTCGGCACACCAAGTTGTCTTTTTAAGTGCAAATTCATCAGCATAAAACAAACAGCGTTATACGCATTGAAATTCAAAACTTGAACCGACTTTAATACTGTAATAATTTCAAAGAAAAATTGGATAACGTAATGTTACGAAAAACGAGGAGGCATTAGAGCACAGTTTGGTATTTGACCAAGCATTTACAAATATGTACATAAATCGAGTATTGAATTCGTAAACATTCGTTCCTTAACATTAGTTAAATGTCTGTAGAACTATGTATCTTTTCCCATGTAGGCATTCATAACTCTTTGTGCTTTATCAGAAATTTACAATTCTGTTGACGCACGTTAATTTCTTAACATATTCCTTTTATTGTAGCTTTTAATTTATTTGCGTAAATTACATAAGTGTTGATTATACAGAAGTCGATTAACCTCCTGCCCTATTATATCGTGTCAGACATATTATAAAGTTTTGGAACATAATCTTCACATCTCTTAAATTGAAAATAAATTTTATCCATTTATTATTAATATTTGCACATTAAAATGAAGGTTACCATATAATAAATATAAATTTTCCAATGAATATAATAATCCACGTAGCTGTGAAATAAGTCGTAGTACAAAGGATTACCTTTCAATGATATATCTTGCAACACATTTCAATTATGTACCATCAATATTTTTGTAATGATTAATAATTAAGGTTGAACGATTCAGTAATCCTGCTTACGTTCCTAAGACATTATTAATGACTTTTTTTTAAATTCCGGATGAATTCCGGCATTCATACATGCATTTTCTGTTTCTATGAAATTTTACGATTATGAATCTAGAGACATTGGTTCCAACTTCGTGTTTTATAGTTGATCTATCGCAATCGCCGAGCTTTGGTGAAATAAGTACTGACCAATGAAGTTTTTTTACTTAATGAGATTACCTTTTTGTGCGTATGTATTGTTAGATGTCGACTTGTTGTTGTACATAGTTATTCAAATATGTTCGCTTCTGTAACAATCATCTTCGCAGCAGTCTATAATTTAGTCCATATATACAGGGTAATCTGCAATTATGGAAACATCGGGAAATGGGGAGGGGGGTTCCTGAGGCCATTTTAAGTAACCTTTTCCTTTGCCGAAATGCAATCCGCGGCTTTCTTAACGAGTTATTAATGAAAAAAGATAGCTGCGCACGAACGATTTTTCCTACTGCTGCGCATGCGAGCCAGCTGACTGAAGCCCATCCGCTCTCAGAAGAGAGGGCCGCGCATCGGCTATGAGCCGCGTTCGAGCAACGAACAAGAATTTCATGAATTTCTTATTAATTTCAAAAATTTCACAAATATTATTAATGAAAAACTTACAAAAAGTTGTAATCCACGTATGTAACCCACGTATGTAGAACGGCACAGATTACATTAACTTTAACTTTCACTGCACTATTACTCCACACTGACCACGAATTATTCAACAATTGACACATCGATTCGTTTCTCTCTCTCTCTCTCTCTCTCTCTCTCTCTCTCTCTCTCACTCTTTGGTATTCACTGTCATCATCCCTGTATGTGCAGTCGTTGAAAATTACTGTCTACCTGTCTCACGTATACACTCAAACATTCGCCCTGCCTCTGTTGGAAAAGTCGCTCACACCAAATCGATAATTGTTCTTCTATGTTTCTATTTAGTCTATTGAAAACATTAAAGAGTCGCAGGCAGTGCAGTCAGGAACCGGATCGCCACTAAGGTAAGAGCCCGTAAGTAAAGCACGATGATGGAAGTACTATGGTGTAAGGGTGCATGGCTGTATGTGGTTTGGACAATTTGAACTTTATTGTCGGAATAATGGACAAATATGTATATTTGGACATTTTAACATTGAATTTAAGACAAAGTGCTGAAAAATTTGGGCTATCAGATTGCTGCTATAATATTTTCAACAGGACAATGATTCCAAAAATAAATTTTATTTCGTTAGAGAATGGTTGTTATATAACATGTCACATGTGCTGGAAACTCCTTCGCAGTGTCCAGATATCAACCCCATAAAGAATATTTCGGCAAAATTAAAACGCCGTGTACGAAAATACACAATTTTAAATAAAAATAATTTAAGAAATGCGTTGCAAGAAGAATGGAGAAAAATCGATGAAAATGTAACAAATTATTAAATTTCATCAATGCCCAGGCAATTGTAAGACTTTATTGATAATAAAGGATATCCTACAATATATTAATTCATTTGTTAGCTCTATCATTAAAAAAAGGATCTACTGTATAAATATTTTTTCCTATTTCTTTCTTATCCACTGTATACGATTTTGTATCGCCATTTAATCCATCTAACTTGTAAAAGTAGCATTCATAAGACAAAGCCGTACATGTGATTCATCATTCTGTTACAATGTTAGTAACAATATCAGGAACTACAATGACGTTGTATGTACATGAATATGAATTAGCTAGGAAACGAAGGTAGTTTGTAAATGCGTCATCTGAATATTGAACTGTATTGAGGCTACTAAAAAGACAGTATATATCGTATAGTATCTTCTTTAATTTAATCATTTCCGTAACACAATCCATTTACCTGAATCGAGTACAAAACCCTCTTCTCCCCCCAAATCAATGGGAAATGGAAAAAATCGAGGAAGTTTTCCCCCGGCAAGGACGGTAATGTACGGGCCGTGAAAGTACGTACAGCCAAGTCCACGTACACACGTCCAATTACACGTATGTGTAAATTGCCGGTGGATCAGTCTCCGTCGCACCCGGCAACCGAGGTTGACGCGGAGACGACAAACAAATTCGAATTTCGATAAGAAAGGGGAAAGTCAACAGATGCTGGGAACCGTTCTATTCAAAATCAAACGATTCATACCCGAGGCTCCCTGGCTCACGTCGCGAGACGGAGGAGTGGGGATATCAACACTCTCGTCTCTGTCGCACCAAGGGCAGCGGCGCCGCTCGAATTGCGAGCACCGCCGAAATCGAAGATTCGAAGAGGCACCCCGCAACACAAAGGTGATCAGTCTAACGACCACCTACGATATGGCACCAACGGCAGTATCACCACCGGCGAGTGCCCTTACCGGAGAAGGAATATTCACGTACAACGAGGCCCTCCACAAGTGCCTCCAACGTGGGGAGAGCTCCCTCGCAAACATTGAAGGGGACGTAGTGCTCCCGCCCCCACTAGGCTTCGGACCAACGGAGCTTTTAAGGTCTCAAAACCCAGGGTTCCGCATATTGGACACAGGCAGGGCGATACTCCGCATCTCGGTGGAGACAATCCGGCAGAACCGGAGATACCAGCAGAGGGTGCCTGGAGGAAAATATGTCCTCCGTTGGAGCCAGGACGGGACGCTCCTATCTTGCATCTTCCGACCGACGAAGTCACCAACGCCGTCCGGAACCGGAGCAGGCCACAAAGAAGTCGAGACGAAGCAACGGGAAGCGGCGGTTAAACCGCCAAGGAAGCGAACCCGCTCGTCTCGAGCAAAAGCCAGTCCGCGGGAAAACAAGGCGCAGGCGAGCATTAGACCGCAGCGCTCCTCCACGGAATTCCAACCGCAACCTCCCCGGGAGCGAGCTGTCCGACGTAGAAGAAACCCGCGTGGGAGGAGAACCCTACGCATAGAGGACCCAATGAGGATAGCGATCCACCAGTTAGTCGAGACAGCATTAAGGCTGCTGCAGGCCCAGCAGCGTGGCGGTGGCCCTACCAAAAAGTGGTAAGTGAACCCCCCGCTTACATAAAATCTATCTCGCTCTCCATCTCGTTCTCTATCGTGTCGGAAAATCGCGAACGAAGTCGAGTTAGCCGCTAACTACCGTATTTTTGGTTGCACGGACCGTGCAAGGGGGGCGGTATGTTTAAATCGTAGCCGTTAGCGGAATGTTTCTCCCTAACGTGATTTCCCGGGTGGTGCCTTTCATGGGGAGTCCGCGAGCTAATAATAGTAGATGGAAAAACCGTGCTGATATGCTTGATTTCGGTTAAAATTCGCGAAGTGTACACCGTTGAAAGTGAAATCCGGCGGACATGTTAAAATATTTCGAACACGAGCGGTGACGTCACACCGCCGAGAGAGAGCAACGATATTGAGACAAGCGAGATAGATGTACGTGACAGTCAGCGCCGCATGTCAGGTTATGTTATGATAGTTATTATGGTTATGAGGATAGTTTGAACAAGAAGTTTGAACAATCACCAGAGAAGGTTGAGAGGTAGTCGAGAGAATATACCACTCGAGAAATAATGCGATGAGGATTTCCGAATATTTTTTGTTGGCTATCTAATTTGTTAATGACTTTTTAGTATTAGTTGTTTTCGTCGGATACAACCATATGAATTTGGAAAAACCGTCTACCACTACGAAGATCCGACCCTTTCGGAAATGGCATCAATTCACCTTCGCGTTTACCTCACTTCCTTTCTGACACTGCACACTTGATACAACAGCTAATAAAATACTTACGATAGGTGTTGGTGCACTTTATGCATTTTCCATACCGTATTGTTTTAACAGTTTTTCGACATACTTAACTTGACCTAATCTTATCATGTTTTCATCCATCATTATCTTAAAACCTAGAAAACTTTCAAAACAATTATAAAATTTTACATCGAACTCTGAGGCTGGTTTTTCTGTTATAATGTTCAAATCTTTTAATTTTTTACAGAAGACGACACCGTCGTCTACGTAGAGCCTTAATATCATTCCTGTTTGAGATATAAAAACACATTGATTTGATGGTATTTGTTCAAGTCCATTTTTTTTTAGGAACTTTTTAAAGTGATCATTCCATTTTACTGGTCCCTGTTTATGTCCATACAATGCCCTTTGTAATTTGAATATTTTATTTGAATTTTCAAAACCATCTGGAAGTTTGACATAGATTTCTTCATCTAAATGACCATATAGAAAAGCAGCTTTAAGGTCAAATTTTAGTATGTGATAATTTTCTTGAACGGATAAGGCTAGTAAAAGCCTGACGACACTTGGATGTAGTACAGGACTATACAGTCAAAGCGGGAAATGGGGGGTTCCTGAGGTCATTTCAAGTAACCGTTTCCTTTGCCGGAATGCAATCCGCGGCTTTGTTAACGAGTTATTAACGAATAAAGATGGCTGCGCACGGACGATTTTTCGTTCTACTGCGCATGCGAGCAGGGCCGGCTGAAGACCGTCTCGCTGACAGGGGAGACGGCCGCGTATCGCCTCTGAGCCGCGTTCGATCATCAAATAAGAATTTCATGAATTTCTTATTAATTTCAAAAATTTCACAAATATTATTAATGGAAAACTTACCAATTTTAAAAACTTACCGACTCAGAGTTGAGAGAGACGTCGTGGTAAACGGTCGAATATTAAGTTCCCCCTTTCCCGAATAAAGAGTTCTGTTGTTATTAAAGTCGTGACGTTATTATTCAACATGCCGCGACTGCGCTCACGTAACAATATCTAAATCTTGATTGTCGCAAGGTTACGAGTGCGCGGTCAAAAAGTTAGTATGTTTTCAATTTTATTTATTTGAATGTTTGTACTATATACATCCATGAACATGACCACCACATACATGAAATCGAAACTGTATCATGTTTGATTTTGTTTTAATCAGAAATATTGTGATTTTACTGTATTTTTATCTGTTTCGTTACAAAACAATAAGCATTGTCTCTTTTATTCTAAACAATATTTTAAAGCTCACCATTTTGCACAGTGCACATGCATTTGTTTACGCCTTTTTCCTCATCTTGTTGGATTAACTATATGTTGCCATCTTTCTCGGAGTGTTTGGTAAGCAATTAAAAACAATCAATTTTCGGATATTTTTATTTTTTAATCAAGTGTATAAGCGATACTGTGAAAAGAGCATGTACCTTTCAGAGGTACATATAGGTATATGTATACCTACATATATAGGATGTCTCAAAAGGTACTTGAAATCCTGAAAGGGGTGATCCCTACGTTCTTTAACCCTTTCGGCACGATTGCCGGATATATCCGGCGTCCACGCGACGTCGCTGTGGACGAGCGCCGGATATATCCGGCGCACGTGCGACGACCGGTATAAATAACAGAATTTTATATAAATAAATCTTAATATTTTATATAAGTACCTCTGAATATCTCTTAAGTTACAAGCAACACTTTTGTTCAAAAATGTCGTTTTATTAAGCACAGTTTTTCTTTAACGCTTAGGAAATATTTTCTTATAAAGTAGGACTGGTCATGTGCGGTGGCAATTTTCGGCGCGGGGCCTCGTACAGCGAGAGTGTCACGGCGGACAGAGTGCTCGTACCGAAAGGGTTAAATATGATCCACCACTTTGTTTTCAAATTATTAACGAAAAACAATAAACCAATGTTAGGGGTGCTTGGCAGCTACAAGGTCATCTGGCGAGCAAGCGGAAATTATCTTCACATCGGTGCGCAACAAAAAGAGGGGACTACGGCTTTGGGCTACGTGTTGCGTCTGACATAATGAAAAAGTTACGAAGTCCTGAATTTCCCGAAGACTTTTACTATGTGACAGTGATAATCTTATTAGTGATAATACTTCGTAATATTTTGGACACAAAATAATAAGTAGTGTAACCATAGTTGTCCTTTCCGTGTTAATGCCCAAGTTAAACTTCATAGGACACGATGGTCGACAATGTTTTATTGTATTCTTCTTTATCTTTACTATTGTTGTAATGTATAATGATAGAAATATGTAATTCCATTCAAATAAACATCAATGACCTGGAAATCTCGAATAATGTGACCTTGAAAAATAAATTATTTTCTCTGCAATATGTATCCCTTTAAACCACGCATAACGGTGCAAACGCAAGTAGTAACAGTACTATTGCGTGTAATTGTAAGAATGAGACATACTAAAATAACACATTAGCATACACTCTCTAAAACAAATAATCTTCCGTGTAACAACTGTAACATTGACCTTACATTCTAAGCATATGCTAATAGAATGTCCATCGTAGAAAAATATCAGAGAAAAGGTTATACACAAACAGCAAAAATTATATCATATTTAGAAGAAACAAAATTGTTTAGCAAAATATAGTAATTTCAGAAATCAAGATTAAGAGGATTCTGTAACAATGTAAACCAAAAACTATTGTATATATTACATGAACATGTAATCCTAAAATTGTAATAGAACAAATGGTTGCTATTTACTATTATGCAGATACGCCTTCGGTCCCAAAGTTTTTCCACGTCTGGCAAATTTCATCTTTGACGATTTTAATAAAGGCCTTAATTCAAATACCTTTCTAGGTCTTGGTTCGGTCCTCGAGTATTGTTGCCGACTCGCGGGACGATATGGCAAAAAAAAACAGTGAAATCGGGTAACGTCCACGACTGTGAATGGTAGAGGTACGAAGAGAGAAAGAAACAGGATTCCGAAAGGGTCATTCCATTGCACTGCGGTTGAGCTGACCCCTACGAATATCCCCAATATGGATATCTCAGATGTAAAATTTTTGTTAGTCGGGACTGCGTTCGGACGCAAGAAATTATATGGTCGCCGCGATGATGGAATAAAGTGAATTACACATTAAGTATTAAATAAATAAATAATCGATATTATATCGTGTGTGATTTTATTTCAATTAGAAATATATTAAAAATGATTAGGTTTATAGAGTTGTTACGTACGAACCCGTTCATACCGTGCATTTTTTAAGCGTTCTATTCATCGAATATTCTTATCTCCCCTACAGCGACTAATTAGGCGGCGACCAGCGCGTTTTCAATAAACAGAAGGCCCCGAGCGTCGCTTAGCCTATTATATAACTTTCCCCTATAATTATATAACCTTAGCCTATATTTCAAAAATCGGGCTCTTTATTACTGCAAGTGCAGTTTCCAAGTAAATGCGGTTTCGAGAAAAACGCGTTTATTTTTTACTTCCACAGAATCATCAGTTGTAAGTTCATGTAGGTCATTTAAGCAGAAAAATATTTAAATATAATTAACGTGCAAAATAAGAAATACTACTGCTATTTTCCTTCTGCTTTTTTATTTTACTTCTTTTTACCGATATTTTATTTTAAGTGATTTTATTTT
>NC_135776.1:10786794-10797697 GCF_028453695.1 Augochlora pura | reverse complement strand
CGCCGAGGTGGATGCGACCGCTCGCTTCGATCGTTCGTGTTAAACTCCTCGTCTTAGGAGCGGATCGATCCAGCTTCGATGGTTAGAACAAATGACACGCGTTGACCGTTGGAAACGGCAACGCAGTGTCACTGGACAGGAGGTGCGAGGGGCAACGCGGGCCAGCATGCCAACGGTCCGAGAACGTCGCAGACCCGAAATATAATGTATGTACAATGTCTCACTGCAGTGAACACAAAGTATTATCATGTCCCACTACAGTGAGCACCGCGACGATAACGGTCCGCTACAAGTGCTTTCGTTGCGAGTATATACATATGTATAGTTGTCGCAGCAATTTAGATGCAGACCACTTTAGAGTCTAAAGTCTAGAAGGATTAAATTAAATTTTTGAAACAGTTATTAATATCTGATACAACTTTAATTTTACTTTGTTTGTAATCACTAATTTTTAATTAGCGTCTTCAGAATTGACGGATCAGTTGATGACGGCTCAAGCTTTTTCGTTCTTCGCGGCGGTCATGAGACAACTGCATCAGCTATGAGCTGGGCTCTTCATGAGTTAGCACAACACCAAGATATACAAGATAATTTACTTAAAGAAATCGAACAATATATGGAAAAGTACAACGGTGAAATTACCTATGAAACTATGGAGCAAATGGAGTACTTAGACAAAGTTTTCAAAGGTGAGTGTAAACATGTTACTTCTTCAGGGTATCCCAAAAGTTACTCAAAATAAGGAAATGAGAGGTTCCTTAATCAGTTTAGTGTGTTTGACGTCTATATTCGTCATGGAGATGTAGCAGAATTTTGTGCCATGACGATTATATCCGTCATGCGTAAAATTTTATTACAATTTGATATTTAAATTGTAATTCTGGCGGAAACTAAATTATATTTGTAAATTTTAATATATGCAAAGTGTGTAGAGGTCAAGACGAAATGACAAAAAAATGAAAATTATAAATAACTTGTGCTGGATTCATAACTTCGTTCGTCATCGCTTGATTATCGCGACACACACTGGTGGACGCTTAGCAAAAAGATCGCCAAAGTTAACTGGTTAAAGGGGATCATTTAAAATAACTTTTCCATTAGAGCTAATGTGAGCTACGGCTTTGTTTACGAATTATGCAAGAAAAACAGTGACCTATGGTAGGCGTGACCAACTGACACGAGGTGACATGTCAATAAGTGGAACTGGGTTGCGTCCGCTCGTTGACTGGGTCACATGTGATTGGTACCGCGGTCTTGTTAATTAGTTAAGGTTAAATTAAAAATTTTAAATAGTAGAGTATCTTGAACTTTATCAAATAATTTGTGCTAACAGATTCTGGCATGTTGTTTGTTTTGTTTGTTATGTTGTTAATATTTTAAGTGAGACGCTTACAAAAAAATACCTAAAGATAACTATTTCTTTTAACCGGTTAAGTTTTTACCGACAAATATTGAATTATCATCATATACGTTATGCAACCCTATTAAATAACGTTAAATTATATTCCTTCCATACTAAACTGTACGTGTACTACTTATGATAACACGGTTACTACTGTGCTCGTTAAACTATGGCGATTGCTTTATACGCTCGCCAACAGATGGAATAAAATAAACAATTTTAGTCGCAAGAAATGCAGTTTTTTTACAAAGCTAGTTTAAAAAATTTTTTTTTAGTAACAATACATTATCTTGAGAATTACTCGAGAGTTTGTTGAGGTTTTTAAATTTTGTTCTCCTTAGTAAAAAAAAAATAAGATACAATATTTGAATATTTTTTGCTTGAAAAATTATGTACCGAAATTTATTCCTTTTACTTTTCATTCAGGAAAGATATTACATGGTATTAAACATTTTATGATGGTAAACAATATGCATATCTAAATGGAAGAAAACGCGATTAATAATATATTCGAGTTTCTTTTTAGTAATCTTAAGCGTTCCTAGCAAATGTCCATTTTTCCTGTTACTTCCAATCCGTTACCGATCCACAAATACAGGGTGTACCGGACACCGTCTATCATTCACCTACTTTTCCACTTTACATGCTTTCTGATCTGTCCGTGTTGTCAGCTGATAAGTCGTTAACTATGCCGTAACTAATCTATACGCTAAGAAAGATGTTACTTTAGATCACTTCAGTAATCAATCCTTTCCAAGTGTAGTGAGAGTTCTAGGACACCCTGTATATCGATCTCAAATGCCCTTGCGACATCTCCGCGTCTAAGTCAGATTTTCCTAGATACCCTTCCTCTTAATTCTTTCTAGAAAGTTTAGATCACTCTTCTTTTTATCATCAATGCTTACTCATTCCCATAACCATAACATTCCCTAGAATGCAAATAAAAGTTTTATTGTGTTTCGCAGAAACATTAAGGAAATATCCAGCAGGGCCGCTGATCATGCGAGTTGCATCTTCTGATTACACTTTCGAGACTTTAAATTTTACAGTACCAAAATACACCAATGTATGGGTTTCAGTATATAATATACAAAGGGATCCTGCCATTTATCCCGATCCTATGAAATTCGATCCTGAAAGATTCACTAAAGAAGCTGAAGCAACTCGACACCCTATGCACTTTATGCCTTTCGGCGAGGGGCCAAGACATTGTATTGGTATGTATATGAAGATTGTAACCGTATTCTTGGAAACCTAATCCTTTATCTCGCAGACAATTACAGAAAAAGGTTGTCTGAGTCCTGTAACTGAAAATTAAATATTAACAATACCACAACTATAGTGGAACCTCAATTATCCAAACAAATAAGCAGAACAAGATCGTTGGGATAATCGAAAAGTTACTTAGATTCAGTGCGTAATTTTTACTGTAGTGATATCCATGGGAGACGAACGAGTGATAAAACGTGCGGTCCCTCACTTGTCGGTTTTCCTTTCTGTATAACATATTACGCGATGTTAAACATTACGTATTTCTCAAGATTATTCGATAGTACGAGATATATTCGAAAGTACTGACGCCAATGACAAGATCGCCCTTGCATTGGCTGAGTCAATTACAATTATCTTCCGCGCGCACGCGAGCGTTTGTATTTGTTCCCTTACAGGATTCATAGATCCCATTCCATTTACGACTCTTTTGTACCTCATGTCTGTCTTTCTTCACTCCCTCTTTTTTCGTACTTCCACACCCCATTTCTGTAGCTCCTACACCGTTCCTCATCTTTCTCACTTCCTTCTTCTCTTTCATTCACGCTTTGCTTTAGCATTTACACATACTTTTCCCTTCTCTTCCAATCTAGCTTTGTCAGAAATATGCTACTAATATCTGTTAACAAGTATGATAAATTGTATGTTTTCAACAGGCTATCGATTCGCCATTTTCAATTGGAAACTTGGTATATTCACAATACTTCGAGACTACAAAGTAGAAACCTGCGAACAAACCGTACTTTCACCTGAATTTGAGCCTTGGTCATTTCTCTTAACGCCTAAGAGTGAAATAAAGTTAAAATTGACGAAGATTTCATGATATGGCACTGTTAGCCTAATAAGCACTGGACATTTTATAGACGCCTATTTACCGGTTATTTTATGTCTAAAACGTCTTAAAAATGTCCGAAAATAGATGTCGTAAAGGCGGCATAATAACTCGAATTGGACGTCGTATAATATCTGAATAAAACTAATAAAACGTCTTTAAGACATTTGAGTGATATCTTCAAGACTTTTTTTATGTTTCTAATGTTTTACAACCAAATGAAATAAGTGCTCTTAAATGCAACTTTACATATTTGAGATAGAATTCAGATCTGATTAGATGAAATGTGGTTATTTAGAATTTGGAATCAGTGTGAAGATCCATGATTTAATGTGTTGGGTTCGTGGTGGTCCGGTCGGGTTCCCCAGAAAGAGTGGCCGAGGCACGCGTTCGCAGGTGCCATGAGGCGCAGCTAGACAAATGCACACCGGCAAAGACAAGCGACTGGGTTCAGGACCGTCTGCGCGTTCCCGACCCCCAACAGAATGCGACTAAAATAAATGTCATACAATTTAAGCGTTTGTATTGTTGTTGTGTGGGTGTATGTAAGAATTGAGGTATTCCTTTATATCTATTCCTATCGCCATTATTTATTAACAATAAATATAACGTGTACAATGTTATTACGGGGGAGCGGGTGCCACTGTTATGTTCTTCAAAATGCATCGGATTGCGAAATACCGGTGTTTATAATTTAAAAGTAGATTAAGATGTTAATCAATGTAACATTTACTGTAAACTAACTTTGATTTATTAGTATTCCTAATGTATGGCATACATTAATTTGTGTGTAACAGTTGAAATACATACGATATGTAAAATAACGAATCATTATCTTAGTTATTAATTTTTGTAAATTTCAAAGTGATAGGATGGGTTGGAACTAATAAAAAGGTACTTGGATTAAATTTACATGGATATACAGTCGTCTCGCAGGTGTCGACTTTGTAATTACGAATTGCCTTAATAATCCCAATTTTCGTTTGGAAGATCGCGAATCGTGCACCTGAAAACAAATAAAGATTATTAAGTGATTTTCTTCCTATTTAATAACAAAGCATTAAAAAACTAAAGCTGTACTAGTAAATACAAATCCCGCCGTTAGTTTTTATTACAACTTCTCCAATCGTATTTTCTTTACGAATAGAATAAACCAGAAATTAAATCAAATACAATGGAGACTAAAATTCAAACAATAAAAACCATTTTTGCAGAAAACCATTACTAATTTATTTATTAATTAAGCCACTGCAACAAAAGGATTCAGAAAAAGACTATGCATACAATCTTACATTTATCTCAACTTGAGAAATTAGGAATATTTTAATTTTGTAATATTCAGTTTCCTAGCTGTAATATTTTATTTTTCACCATGCTGATATTGTAAAGATTGTTATTGTTCATTTAATTGTATCTTCAAGTATGTATAAGACTTTTGATTAGTTTCAAAGCTGACATTTTATGCACTTAGAATTAGCATAGTTTTAAGAAGACTAAATGTACATATACGTGGTTAAGGGCGTGAAGAGGTTAAGCACTATTTGTGCGGTCATTTGTAGAGAACGTCGAATACGTACAAAATTTAAAATAAGAAAATAACTGTTTGACATGTCGAAAAGAATCAAGAATAGTTTATTACGTACCGATGCAATTCCTTGGGCCATCGCCAAATGGTAAGTAGTGCATAGGATGTCTCTTCGACGCCGCGTCACCCATAAATCGACTAATATCAAACACTTCTGGATTTGGGTAAATGTCTGGATCGTGTTGTATTCCATACGCAGATATAAACACACTTGTATCTTTCGGTATTGTAAATTTCAAGTCTTCGAAAGTGTAGTCATCGATTGACTTTCTGCTAAGAAATGCCAGTACTGGATATTTTCTCAGCGTCTCTGTAACAATGAAGAACGTAATAAGAAAATCCGTTATTGTTTGCAGCGTGTGTTTCCCAAATCGTACCTTTTCAATATTTTGGTAATTAAAGTTCAAGTTAATAATAACCTCTTTTACGCATTTGTAAAGATTAAAAATGTTTAAATAACATATGATCGTATTGCTCTAAACAATTACTTTTATAAATAAGACTTTTTAAATTTGCTTAAGTGGTACGATTACGATATAATACGATATAATTTTTATCACATTAACATTGCGCAAGCAGGAAAAGAATCTGATTATGCAATTATTGAGAAATTCAATTGATTATTCTATTGCAATGCAAACCTTTAAATACGGCATCCAAAATTGGCATGGCGTTTATATTTTCAAAGTGCCATTCGCCATTATTAAGCTCGTGATGTTCCTTGATTTCTTCCCGTAACTTGTCTTGTATGTCCTGATTCATTGCCATTTCAAGAAGTACATTACTGATTGTTGCTGCCGAAGAATGAAAACCAGCAACAAAGAAGAACAATGCTTGCGCTGCGAGTAGGCTATCCGTTAATTCTAGGAAAAAGACCAACGGTTTGCATTAGCTACTTCATAACTATTTCGTCGACGAAATTGATTCACGAAGACAATTAATTCGATTAAAGTTCCATGAAATAACATCCAAGGAATATCAACTCGGTGAAAGTTGTTTACCATAAAGGAAAGCATACGCTACAATAATTCGATTTAGCTATTTTAATGCTTCACTCAAATATGCAGGCGATTTGGAATTTTTTAATCGGAAAGAAAGTCATTGTAATGAAAATTAAAACAAAACCCGGAGAAAGAGTGAATATTGACAAAATATTACACAAAGATATTGACAAAACGTCCACAACTTGCAAAACTTGTGTTTCTTGCTTTCAGTATTGGATAATACAATTAGTAATGTTATTAATACTAAACATACCGAGATCTAAAAATGACTGGTATCTGCTAACTTATAAAAATGGTAAGATTGCATTTATTTAAGTGTTTCGTAACTTTTTATAACAGTAGCTGCTTGAATAAAGAAATATATATTCAATGGAAGCTGTTTTATGATTTCAATTATTACAAAATAAAATTGATGAAACCGGCCAATTGACCGGCGATGGTATAATTGGTACATACTGATGCCACCCAGTTTCTCAGGATGCTCCTGGATGTCCATTAGCGCGTTGATGAAATCGTTTCTCACAATATTATTTTTCTTTCTATACTCTATCATGTTCAGAACATTGCTCATAAAGTATTCGGTGCCGTAGGGATACGGTAGTATGGGGGCAAGCAAGGTGTAAAGCTGCGGTGCAATATCGCGCATTCTAGCTCTTAGCACGCGTAGAAGCGAGACAGATAAAAATTCTTTTCCCACTCTACGAAATTCCGCTTCCATCTCCGATTTACAACTCATGTTAATTCCAAAAGCGCAGCTGCCAATAACGTCTATAGTGAATCTGGCTGTCAAGTCTCGGCAATCAACGGGTTCACCTTTTAGTGCCACTGCGTCCAAACGTTCTTCAAAGTTTTTAGCGCAATCGATGATCATGAAGAACATTTCTTTTAATTTGCCAGATGTAAATACTGGTGTGAGCCTTGCTCTCAATGGTCGCCATCTTTCTGGCTCCAGAGCAAACAAATGCTGTGAAAGTGGTTCTACCTGTGTATAGACAACCGAGTATTTAATAATAATTTTAAAGTACCTACGTCGTCGAAATTGCAATAGATACATGTTCGTTAACCTATTCACGCTATTATATATATTTTTTATATATATTATTATAACCTATTCAGAAGCTACGTGAATTAAATGTAATTATAATTGTACAGTAATAAATCTATTTTTCCTTGCATCATAAGATTCCCGAAAATATGAGGCAATTTCTTAAAAAGTTTAATAGCTAAATAATTATATGAATTAAATGTTTGTACCCACCACTTCATTGATATTTATCCCACGATTTGAAAATTTCCCGAAGTCCTTGATCAGGACTGCCTTGATTATTTCAGGATCGTTTAAAACCAATATTGGTGCTCTTCTTGCAAATAGGCCAATTACAGGGAAAGATTTATATTTTTCGTACATTTCGCGCAGAAATAGACTCATCGACATCTGTGAAAACATCACCGGAGCAACGTTACCTAGAAGTGGTATTGGTTCCGGTCCATGAACTCCGCGTTTCCTCCAAAAGTTGTAAGTTGAAGTCGAATAGTAATAAAGTAGAAGAAGCACCGCGACGATACCACAAAAAATTTCTATGCCAGTCATTTTTCACTAATTTTTTTTAAATTCCTCAGCAGGCGAGCAAAGATTAATACTGATCTGTAACAGGGGAAAAAGAACGAATGTATTCGATATCGCTTTAAATGCTGTAAATATTACATATCAATCCTTTTCATTTTGTCTAATTTCTATACATCAAATACTCTATGCAGGAACTTTTATCTTTAAATTTATTTATCGGATCATGTTGAATTAATTTCTATTTCCGTTTACACGTATTATAGCTATTGCACTTTAACAACTGTATTTTCAATTGACGAATTATTACTTTATGAATTTCACCACAAGAATAAAAGAAATATTTAAAAATTGCAATTTTTGCTTTATCAGAAGAGTGAATTAGATCAAATGGCACCATTCTATACATCCTATTGCATGTATCAACCTACAATCCCATACATCATATTTTTAACGAATTAGATCATAAAATATAAAAATAAAATTCAAATTACTTCTTTCTATCATTAAATAATCATTATTATAATGCATAGAGTTTTAAAAATTGTCGAAATATTATCATAATCTCAGATTTTGCTTTGTTCATAATATTTAAACAATAGCAAAACTGCGATTTTCGCGATATTTAGTCGCTTGTATCTTACAACATCATTCGATTTTGACAAAGTTTTCAGCAATTTCATCATTATCTAATAGAATATTGGCATCTCCCATAAAAAATTGAAGTCTTTTAATGCAGTTTTAAATAAATAAATAAATAATTTTCTAACACGTAACAAAAACATATATTTTATAAATACAAACATATCAAAATTATTATTGAAGAATATTAAAAGTTGAGATAGAAATGTAATTTAGTATCCTAGGAATAAAAGCATAAATTAATTAAATAATTTATAAACCTCAAAGTTCATATAAGTCAAGGACTATAGAACCTAATTCTGTACTTACCGTTATTAATTTTTAAAATGAAAGTTTAAAACAAATGAACGATACGTCAATGAAATATCGAAACTTCGACGCCGCAAATTTTGCAGCAGTGCAATTTAAAGAATAACCTGTGTACAGGTCTATGGTTGATTATGAACTGATACGAGAACCATTTGGTCGAACGTCAGACGACACCGACTCACTCCCATCATTTATATAAAAAAAAAAGAGTGATCTCAGTTTTACCCACCCGTTCCATTTTACTCTACTCTCCGTCACATAATTACCTTTAAAATTCGTTACTTTCTTTTATCAAGACCTTGCGATATCGTTAGGTATATATTTGTAAATTATCATTTAATTGCTGTCAGCGCATTCACTTCAACAAGTACGCAATTACCTTTGATCTGGAGACAATAAAGGTAAACTTAAAAAAAGATAAGAACTATGCATATGAACGTGTACATAACATATGTCAATTGTACAGTGTTTCTCCGATTCAGGCTTGTTTGTATTATATAGTAATATTATATAGTTAATATTATATAGTAACTTCACTTTATTTTTTAAACATTTCCTTCACTTTCCGTTGACTTGCAGAAATCGATGATAAGATTAAAACTCCAACTTGACATTACGTGAAGAAAATGTTTAAGAAATAAAGTGAAATTGCTCGTTAGCTATTAGGTTTAGGACTGATAAACGCCAATACTTTTTTACTCATCATTCGATATTCTTTCATCTTTTGATGTAAAAAATACAGTATTCTGTTAAAAAAAAGAAAACAACAACGTTGACCTTCAAATCTCCATATTTTGGAAGTTATAAAAGATGCACAAGTTGCGTGGTCCATTCTGCATACAAAAATTCTCACAAAAAATTACAATTCTATCGATTAAAAGTTGAATGGAAGTTGGTTAGTAAAGTTAATCGACGTTTCAAAATCTTGTACAATTACTTGCAACGTTTATGCATACGTCATGGCTTTTCGACACTGGGTATGCAGATATCGTTGAATTTATCGTTTCGTTTTAATTTCTTGTGTCGAGATGCTTACGTGATATATTATTCAGTATCAATACGATAAGCAGTTTCTTACGTAATGAGTACATTTTTCCTGGTAAGACTAACAAGGCGAAGTCCCAGGTTTGACGCTCAGTTTTTGATTCGGTACACTGATAGAACTTGTAAAACTGAATCCAATGATACCCGGTTTTAATCAGAAGACGACTTATAGTTTTCGAGATAATTAATGCTAAAGTTGTTAAAAAAAAGTTAAAAAGATACGCTGGATAATGGCGCGAGGATTCAGATAAGCCAGTTCGAATCTCTTACGTTTCCCCTCTACCTAATACAATAATGTCTTGCTGAATGTCTCAAGGTAAGAAACGAAAGTCTTTTAGCGTGGACAAGACATGATTCTTTGATCCTCGCGACTCGCCTTTATAGTTGTCGATATCTTGTGAAAGAGAGGGAGAGAGAGAGAGAGCGAAAGAGGGAGGAGGGAGAGGGAGAGAGAGACAGAGAGGAGGAGGAGAGAAAACAAAACTCGGGGCGAACAAAACTATTGTATCTGGAAAAGTAACTGCTACATGTCGGTGTACGTTACTATGAATATCTACATTGCAATGCAAGAATAAAAACAATGACTTAATTTATTTATTTCTAATCGTTTATACATGAATAATTTGTTAATATATTGATCAGATTCTTCAAATTAAAATGATTCCAAACATGACATACTTTACACTATATTCATTCATTATACGAATCAAGTAACTTACTTTATTTACGAAAAAAGCATTAGAAAACCCGATCCTTAACTATACAAAAGATTAAAAGCAACGCCAAAGAAGGTACATGTATCATTCGAAAGAAAATATTAGTGAACTTGTACTATTCAGGCCTACATTCAACGGACATCGAATTAGGTCTACATTCACAGTGTACATGCCTTGAATTAGAAACATTCAGAATGGAGATGTTTTGATTTATTGACATTAAGAGGAGAAGTGCTCGATTCGACAGATAGTGTGAAGAAATTGTTTGCTGTACTTCTTCCAACAACCCTGCAACTTGAATCGGACTTGGAAATGAAGGGAAACCATGACCATAGACTACAATACTAGACAATTCCAAAATGATACGTAACAAAACTATATAATGTAAAATATTATTTTGCATTATATAATACATTTCGTATTACTATTAATTTGAATATTTTAAGAAACCAATGAAACGTTATCCTCCCTCTCTCCCTCTCTCCCTCTCTCCCCCTCTCTCCCTCTCTCTCCCTCTCTCTCCCTCTCTCTCCCTC
>NC_135776.1:10765496-10786694 GCF_028453695.1 Augochlora pura | reverse complement strand
CTCTCTCTCTCTCTCTCTCTCTCTCTCTCTCTCATTGGTCAGTTTTTTTCGTTAACCCTTTCGCTCCGAACGACGGGTATATCCGTCATCCACATGGAAACTCGCAGAGCCGAACGACGGATATATCCGTCATCCATATGAAAACTCGCGGAGCCGAACGCCGGATATATCCGACATACCGGTAAAATCACGGTCTAATTTTTGAATAGCACAGCCTCTTGCGACTGATGCGTGAATCTTTTGACGAGTCAAATAAACGACACACCGCTCAAATTATATTCGTTATACCTGCATTTTTCGATTACTATTGTGTTACATGTCATAAAAGGATAGAAAATCGAAAGTACTAAGTTTAGGATAAAGAATTTCAGTGAAGCTTCGTATTGGTACGTCCACCTGCTGTCTAAAAATATCCTCATTTCTTATAAGTATTATAAGTTACTATCATTTCAATAATGTGTTTAGGTTGTGCCCTTCACAAAATGGCATCAAGAGAATTGCAACTGGCGTGCAACTTGGATAGATTGAGAATTGATTTGAATAGCAATGTGCACACATTCGGCGGGAGGACCCGTTCAGGAGTGGCGCAACGGCGGACTGATTCGCCGTAGCGAAAGGGTTAATAACTCGTAAAGAAAGAAGCGAATAACATTTACGCTAAGGAAAAAGATACCTGAAATTACCTCGGGAATCCGTCATTTTCCGATTGCAAGTGATTTTTGGGACGCCCTGTATATTAAAAGTTGAATAAACGGTCTAGTATAATCTCAACAATATTTCAAAATGTAGAAAATATACGCTTTATTTATGTACTATGTACTTTACATATCGTATTACCAAGGTAAATGTACAGTATCTTATGTCTAACTAAAAATTTTATAGTACAAATTGTAAGAATAAATTAACGTGTTCGACGAAATTATAAGGCACATGGCCTGATTTCCAATTTTTCGACTTCTGCCAGTACAGATATACGACTGTATGTATATGCAGGAATAAACAAACTAATTTTTCGTATTCTTTGTTCATTTCGCATAATGACACTTCGCGGAAAATTTTAATTTACAGACTTACTAATAATGGTACACTTAGTTTCTTATAATATTTACAATACGGTAGTTTGAATGTTTAATTCCTCAAACTGTAAACGGAGTTTTCATGAGAATTTAATCTCTCACAATCTAATCGATAAGAAACATTCTTCGCGTAATTAAAGTTATTAAGTAAGTATGTACAAGTCGAAGGCACAGCTGCTGAAATATGTTACAAGCATATTTTAGCAATTTTACGAAATTATTATGTGCTAGAAAATCTGTTACTCTCTAAAGATTCACGTTTATAGTTTAAGATGGAACATAAGTTGTTAATCATCATAATAGTTACTGTGAATTAACTTTGATCTGTTAGTATTCTAATATATCACAGTTATTTCTTGCGTTTTAGGAAACACTTGAAATGCCTGCCATCTAAATATTAAATAACAAAACATTGTTTTAGTTTTCAACTTTTAATATTTTCAAAGTGATAGGATGTTCTGGAGCTAATAAAAAGGCGCGCCGATTAACTTCATATGGGATAGTAGTTTTCTCACAGACATCAACTTTGTAATTACGAATTACCTTTATAAGCCCAATTTTCGTTTGGAAAATTGCAAATCGTGCACCTGTGAACAAATACAGATTATTAATTAATTGTCGTTCCATTTAATAGTAAACTATGACATTAAAATATTAAAGCTCTACTAGTAATATGAATTTCCATCGTTTTTTACTGTACCTGATTTTACATTTATCTCAACTTGAGAAATGATTACCATTTTAATTTGCTAATATATAGTTTGCGAATTGTAATATTTTACTTTTTACTACATTGAAAAATATGAACATGTATACCATTATACACACTAAAATTTAACCTTCTTTTGCATTATTTTTTATAAGAGATAACTTTCAGAAAAGATGACTTTTGTTGAAATAATTTTTTCTTTGACTGGTATTCTTTTAATCGTATTTGTCAATTACATTTCTAATACACTTCCATATGGTCATATCAATTTCGATATTTACTTAGAAAATCTAAGCGAGATTTTGATAGCAATTTCTGCTTTTTCGACAGTTACAAGAATGACATAAGAACATTTCCTTAGTATTCGTCTATTATAAGTTATGTCAAGATTTATTTCTAATAGATTGGTTAATTTCCAACTATGGTTTATTTTACTTTCTTTTTCGACATTTATATATACAGGGTGATCCGTAATTATGTTAACATCGGGAAATGGAGGGTTCCTGAGGTCATATTAAGTAACCTTTTCCTTTGCCGAAATGCAATCCGCGGCTTTGTTAACAAGTTATTAATGAAAAAAGATAGCTGCGAAAAGATATCGAATTTTGAAATTAATGTTTAAAAATTAATTTTTTAATTAATTAATTTATTGAAAACTATATTAACTCAAATAATTTAGTTCTAATTTATGATTTTTAATCTTTAATTCGAATTAATGCACGTGATCTACTCACACTTCTTCGATTTAAAATTTTGCTTAACCTGATAAATTCTAAACCACAATTACATGAGAGTTTTGAGATCACCGAAACTATCAAACACTACTTCTGTAATCATCAGTAGAATACATTGAGTACGTGGAAAATTTTAAATAAGAAACTAACTTTCTGTTACGTCCGCACGTCTTACGTACCAATGCAATTCCTTGGGCCATCACCGAATGGTAAATAGTTCATTGGGTGCCTTTTTGCCTCTGCCTCAGGCGTGAATCGAGTAATATCAAAAACTTCAGGATTTGGATAAAAATCTGGATCATAATGTATTCCATACACGGGTGTAAACACATATACACCTTTCGGGATCGAAAATTTGAAGTCTTCAAAAGTGTAGTCATCGACTGACTTTCTAGTAATAAATGGCACTGCTGGGTACATTCTCAGCGTTTCTGTAACGATGAACGTAATAGGAAATTAATTACAGCATTATTGACATTTATAAATTTTGGCCATACAGTTGTATGTCTGCAGTGTGAACTTATTATTACTTATTATCTTAAATGTTATTTTTAAGAACAATTTACTGTAAATATATGAAGTAAATGTATGAAGTAAATATATAAACTAAATATATAAAATGAATAAATAAAATGGATAAATTAATAAATAAAATAAATAATAAAATGAACTTTTGTAGCGTTTATATTAACACAATTTTTACCAGACGAACACAACACAGCAATTGAAAGATTTTAATATGGCGTTATTGAAAAATTCTGTTAAACATTCTGTTGCGATACGCACCTTTAAATACGCCGTCTAAAATTGGCATCGCCTTTATATTTTCATAGTGCCATTCTCCGTTATTAATCTCGTGATGTTCGTTGATCTCTTCCCGCAACTTGTCTTGTATATCCTGATTCAATGCCAATTCGTAAAGTGCATTACTGATTGTTGATGACGATGTTTCAAAACCAGCAATAAAGAAAACGAATGCTTGCGCTGTGAGTAGAGAATCCGTTAATTCTAGAAAAAAATTGAAGTTCCGTATTAGTTTGTGCAACGAAATTTCCATAGAAAAGTTTTATATGAAAATTTACCATTATACTTGCTATATCGTTTAGAGGTGTACGGTCAACAATAGAACATTGCATAATATCATTAACAATGTTATTAATATTGCATACGTACCGATGTTACCCAGCTTCTCAGGATGAGCCCGGATGTCCATCAATGTGTTGATGAAATCGTTTCTGACGATATTATTCTTCTTTCTGTACTCTATCACGTTCAGAACACTGTCGATAAAGAAATCGGTTCCATAGGGACGCGGTAGTATGTAGGAAAGCAAGGTGTACAACTGCGGCGCCATGTCTCGTATTCTAAATCTTAGTAATCGCGTAATTGAGGTAGAGAAGAATTCTTTTCCCACTTTACGGAATGCCGATTCCTCGCCCGACATACAATTCATGTTAATTCCAAAGGCGCAGCTACCAATGACATCCGTAGTGTATCTAGCTGCCAACTCTCGGCAATCGATGGGCTCACCTTTTACTGCCACCTTTTCCAAATGTGACTCAAGATTATTAGCGCAATCGATAATCATAAAAAACATTTCCTTCAGTTTGCCAGACGTAAATACTGGTGACAGTCTTGTTCTCAACGGTCGCCATCTTTCTGGCTCTAGAGCAAACAAGTGCTGTGAAAGTGGTTCCGCCTGCGTTGAAAAAAATCAAGTATTTAATGACAGTTTTAAAGTATTTTCATCGCCGATATTGACATTAGATGTAGAACAAATAAGGTACGCATTGAACGCCACGTGGGTTAAATACCTCACGCAATGTCTGGCTAAGAAATCACGTGAATTAAATTTAGGGTGTCTCCAAGTTATTTACAATCGGGAAATGAGGGAAATGCAAAGTCATTTGAAGTAACTTTTTTCTTAGTACAAATGTAATCCGTAGGTTCGTTTATGAGTTATCAACGAAAACCAGTGACCAATGGGAGGTGAGCTCGACTTGTGCAAGACAGCTATTATTGGTCAGTGTGTTTTGTTAATAACATATTAGCGATACCTCGGAGAAATTTTTTGTAAAGGAAAAAGCTACTTCAAATGACCTCACATACTCCCCATTTTTTGATTGTGAGACATTTTTGGGATACCCTATGCAACTGTAATTGTAGGCTGTACTGTACCTCTTTTGATTTGCACACGCTTCACGTGTATTACATAATGTAAATTCAATGTTTTAGAAATCTAATCCATTTAAAAGATTACTAAGAAGAAAACCATATAGTTCCAAGAGTGAGTCTTCTTTTCCTTCTTCGACGTTTCAAAGTTTCACTGTCAGTCTCTTCATCGCATTATATAGAGCGTATAAAAAATGTCTAACAATCCGGAAGTGGGAGGTACCTCAGATCATTTGATGTAGCTTTCTCCTTTACAAAAATTTTCTCCGAGGTATCGCTAATATGTTATTAACAAAAAACACTAACCAATAAGAAGCGAGCTTGCTTGGCGATAGGCGGTGGAGCCAACGCACGGACGAAGCCCAATGCCGTTCGTTGGCTCGACCGCTTCACGTCAGAAGCGGTCGCCTCTCATTGCTCAATGTTTTTCGTTAATATCTCGTTAACTATGTCTCGAAGGAAATTTTTGTAAAGGATGAAGTTTATAGTGAGAAATGTCACTTTCCTGCATTAAAGTGACATTTTTGTGAAGCGTGTTTGCAAGTTTCAAGCATTGTAATAACTAGCGTGATAACCAAATTGTTATATTAATTAAACTTGAGTACCCACCTGCTCATTAACAGTCATTCCACGGTCTGAAAATTTTGTGAAGTCCTTGATCAGGACTGTCTTGATTAATTCAGGATCATTTAAAATCAACAACGGGCTTCTTCTTATAAATACGCCAACCATAGGTTCGGATTTATATTTTGCGTATATTTCGCGCATATATTGACCCATCGACAACCTGGAGAACAACACTGCAACGGTGTTACCAAAAAATGGTATGGGTTCTGGCCCAGGAACACCGCGTTTCTTCCAGAAGTTATGAGTGGAGGTGGAATAGTAGTAAAGTAGCAGTAGCACCACCACGATACCACACAAAATTTCGATGCCAGTCATTTTTGACTAGCTTCTTTAATCTCCTCGCAGGCGAGAAAAAATTTAATAACGAACTGCAACATAAAAAAGGAACGAATGTACACAGTATCGCTTTTAATGAAGTAAATATTATGCATTAATCATTCTCATTTTGTCTAATTTCTATAAAAAGATGTTGCACTTCAGAAATGTTGTCTTTAAATCTACCTATCGAATCGAGTTGAACTGATTTGTATTTTTTTTATACATGTATACGGTCATCGTATTGTAACAATTTTAAAAAATTACAAAAATTATTTGAAACTTGTAATTTCATGCTCTACCAGATAAGTAATTCAAACTAAACGACACTGTTCCATAATTTACGTACTTCATAATTTTTCAAATGCTCCATAATTCGACTAATTTTCACTACATTTAATATTTATAAAATAATTTTATTTTAAGTACACCGAGGTATAATATGAAAACTAAAAATATTAAAAAGTTGAAACTCGTTTTAGAAAAAGTATAAAAGTTCCTGCTAATTGTTGATTATTAATATATGTATATGTGCTTATATATATATTGGGTTGGGGAATAAGTTCGTAGCGTTTTTCTATTTTCTTCTAATTACAATGATTTGTTGCTGTTTGACAAAGTGTATAATATTTATTCGATAGAGCTGTTTCTGCTCTACAAATTATTCAGATGTAGTAGCAATAAATGTAACAATGGCAAAGATGTTTCATGAAAACATTCTTTAAAAAAATGTAACACCATATATACAAAAATTAGAACCCAATCATGGACAGTACTTTAGGTTTTGGTTCCGCAAAGTTACTGCTGAGATGAGGTAAGCGAGCGACGGCGGCCATGCATCCAGTTAGGTGTACTTAAAAATATTTCGCAGTAATCTAAAGTAATTGAGTACCATCGTTCCTGCAATCAAGTACTATATTCGTTTGCCAGTTTCATTTCTAGATATGCTCAGTCCTTTTAGACAAGATTTAAATCTTGGCTTTGAGGGCTATCGTTTAAAAATGATTCAGCATTGGCCCAATTTTTGACGCTCTTCGCCGAATGCCAGCGAGTTATTAACTGCATTTAGTAGATTATTTTCTAATATGCTTTTGTAGATGTACTGGTTCACCGCATTTTGAATTTGATACATTAGACCTACATTCCAATATGAGGATCGCAAATCTGACAAAATTTGATTAATTTTACAACCAGTTCAATGATTAATTAAACCGTTTACAGTAGAGATTAATACATATTCGTCCGCATGACGAAAATTCGTCATTTGTATGTTACAGAAAATAATTCATTCTTGTTCTTTTAATTCTAAATAAATTAAATTCTAATTCCTATCAAACAGAGATGATTTTAATCAAAGATGGAACAAATTACCTTGTTTTTATATATACCATCTTATTTCTATAGATAGCGTTAAAAAAATGCTGACATATTGTGAATGCCGGTGCAAAAAATTACTGGAGGAACATGTGTTAAGAATAAGCAAGTACGACAAACAATACAAAAGATATTTTTCTTTTAATAATTCCGTGTCCAAACAGATAAGTATAAGTATAAATATAGTATACAACACATGCAAACGAATAATTTGCAAAGCTAATTTAATAATCAATAATTGCGTTAAGGAGAAAGTTGGGTATGTTTACATAAGTAATGTAAAGAACATCATTGATAGTAAATACTGAGGCTTCATGTCACGTTCAGAGCAATGAAGAAGTCACGAAGCGTGATCATTTAGAATTCCTTTTACTACCTAATAATGATAATTTTAAGAAAAATGCTGTTCATTCGTATTTCAGAATGTCTCGAGAATATTATCAAAAATATGAAAATGTATGCGATGTGTACAGTGAATATTCACAATAAGTAACCCCATCGACATACATAAATGGTATTTTAACTTATATAATTCCATATCCGAACGGAATTTAACGATCGATTCAAAAAGCTAATTTAATAACAAATAATCGCGTAAAAGAATGGCAAGGATATGTTTTTTTTAAGAATCGTATAGAATATCATTAGTAGTCAACTAACCCATTTAGTCAAAAATGCATTTGCTAATCTGAAATGTGAGTTACGATGCACGATATTAGTGCACTGGCCTGGCCCAATGTTCAGCTGATCCCCGGTCGATGACCTTATCGAACAAGAATACTATCGGAGAAAACTCAGGTACGAGTTGAATGTACTCGTATGAATGGTATGATTAACGCGGAATTCACTTTTAGTGTCCAAGTTGTGAAAATATCCGATAGCGTGTTCTCCCCTTCTACAACTTCAATGATCGCGCCTTTGGACTGCAAAGACAATGTCTCACGAATAAAAATTTTTAATTCAAATTTAAAATTTTTAAAAATTTGAAAGTGTTTGCACTTCGGAACATTCTTCCTGTAATTTCTACACTGTCTCAGCATGATTTCCAACGTTCTCCACGCATATTAACAAAATTCAGAAGTACTCCTGACACGATTCAATAGCTATATGTACAAAAATCACCTGATAATTTCCAGTCGCCATCTTAACCTGGAGAAATTCAGAATGCAACTAAAAATCAAATGCTACTAAAAAATGGACCTGGACTCACAGTTCTAGAATTCTACAACTTTTACCCGGGTTCGCATCTGGCACGGGTCGATGCCTTTGCATACTGCGTCTTTTTTTATGAAGGTTTCGACAATCGAGAAATAAATGAACACTTGTTTCGACCGCAGTTAATCTTCATTATCTAAATAAAATAATGCGAAAGTAATATATCTTATTACTAGAGATACGCAGAAGTATATGCAAAAGTATGCAATATGCAAAATATGTAAAAGAGGCGATAAGTCAACGTATGCGTCAGAAGTGCGAACATCGTGGAGATACTAACGTGGAAATTCTAGACTAACACTATTCTTAGAGGTCACTCCTAATTGTTCGGTCAATCAGAGTGCCTTGAAATTCTCAGTTTACTGAGTTCGCACAAATGGCAACGAGATTCTATCACGTGATCTACTTGGAATTGTCAGTTAATGTACTTAGCATGCTCCAGAAGAGGAACGACAGCGAGACGTAGCAACGATTCTGTTTATAGTTCGTGATGTTGGAGCAAAGGTAAGTCAAGGAGTGCAGGTCAAGTACAATCGCGCGGAGTATTTTAAAGATCGTGTCTTGACTTCGTGTCTATCAAGGATATTTGCTCTTTAACAGCTTCCGGTGAAACAGATATCTGTTTTGTTTTGCCGCAATAGGAAGGAAGGAATCATCTTTCTTCACGACTGTGAGAAATTTTCTGTTATACATACTATCATTGGAATTTTCTCCTAAATGATCGGTCAATCAGAGTTTCTCATTGCTTTTGTCCTCGAGCATACATGAATGGATTGGGAAGATTCCCTCATGTTCTCTGTGCTACGGAGATCAGAACCAAGTTCCACGAGGGTGGAAACTTGGAATTATCAGTGATTAATTAAATGATTAGTGGTGACAGTGCAGTAAAAGTGAACTCCATGTTGACCATACCATTCATACCTCATGTCCCGCCAATCGTATCTCTTGCTCGGAATGGCCATCGCCCTGAGGTCGATTAACTGTACATTGTACCAGATCAGCGCACCAGCATCGTGAAGCATGACTCACATTTCCGAGCCGTAAATGCGTCCTTGACTAGATAGGTTACTTTACTACTAAATGATATTCTTTACGATTCTTAAAAAAACGTAGCCTTTAACGTTTAAACTGTTCTTTAACATTTGCGTACGCGTGGAAATTCCAGCTGGCCAGGATCGCCGATACCGATACCTGGCGGCTGATTCCCTTTTTCCTTAATCTTGGGACTTTATGGCAGGGCTTCCTGGACCTGTGAGACTAAATAATGGCATTACCTTCATTATCCTGAAATCTATTTGATTTTATGTGCCACATGTTGGCTGCGGGCTGGTCCGCTAAAGAGACTGCAATAACCCTAAATGAACTGCTGAAAAACTCACAGGTGGTCGGCCATACCATAAAGTCATTTCTAAAACTCTCGCCTTAACAACGGGATATCTCGTTTTCCGGTTTTTTCGACTCAATCGACGATTTAAGGAACTAAATATAGATTTTCTTGTTACGTTACCAGGGTAACGAAGTCTTGCGTATCCTCTTAACAAATGGTTAGCAAAAAAAAATGAATGTCAACTTTTCGAGAGCGTAAAAATGCGCCGTACGCAATGTGTTATATTAGCTTTGCGCATCGTAAATTCCGTTCGGATACAGAATTACTCAAATTAAAATATCATTTATGCAATTCGATGGGGTTACTTATCGTGAATATTCATTGTACACATCGCATACAAATTTCATAAATATTCTTGAAACATTCTAAAATAAGAATGAACAGTATTTTTCTTAAAATTATAATTATTTTCCTTATATTTCATATTTTATATTATATGATATATTTTAATATATTTTGTATTATATTTTTCTTAAAATAATCATTAGGTAGTAAAAAGAATTCGAAATGTTTACGCTCCGTAATTTCTTCGTTGCGTTGAACGCGACATGAAGCCTCAGTGTAATTCTCTCTTTCGTCATGCCCCGGTCGAAGACCGGTTCCTCTCACTGGCTCGGCTACCTTACACAAGCCTACTGTCGGACAAAAAGATAGCACAACAGGAAATTTTTGAAATTTCTATATTTACACTCAAAATAATACAATCATTTGATGATATTCATGTACATTTTCCTTAAGAAAGGTAACAATAAAATAATAAATGTAAATAATAATTGTTCTTTTTGCTTCTTCATATAATTCTCATATCTATGGTCGGCGAAAAGATAGCACACTTGAAGTGACTTGGTAGAAAAATGAATTTTTTGAAATAAATAACAATTAAATCTGCATTGCGTAGATACTTAATAATGGGTTGAACCTCCATTATTTTGTATAACTTCCACCATTCGATTGGGTAATGATTTATATAATGTTTTTATTACGCTTTGTGGAAGTTTATCCCATTCTCGTCTAATGCAGTTTTTTAACTCATGAAGCGTATTAAATTGGCGATTGCCAGCGTAAACAGCTCGAGAAAGTTCCCCCCAACAATTTTCCATAATGTTTAAGTCAGGCGGCCTTGCAGGCCAATCTAGTACGGATATATTTTCGGATGCAAGAAAGGATTTTACAATTCTTGCCTTATAAATGGAGGCGTTATCTTGTTGAAAAATATAATTTACTCCACCAATACGATTGGCATGCTTCTTAATCTGTTCTTCAATTAGTTTTTTATATCCTGCGGCATTCAGCCGACAGTCAATAAATTGTATATCAGTCCGTCCATTATAGCCAATTCCGGCCCATACCATTGTACTGCCTCCACCCATTTGACGACGAATTTGTGATAATTCTTCCTTTCTAATATCATGGAAATAATAACTGTAACCATCTGGACCATCTAAATTAAATCTTTTTTCGTCGGAAAATATTACAACTTGCCACCTTTTCTTCCACTGAATGTGCTTCTTCGCAAAGTTTAAACGATCCAATTTGTGGCGTGTTGTTAGTGGCGGTTTTCTTTGCATCTTTTTCCGTGTAAGGTGTTCACACGTTTGAATTACACAACGCACATTTCTGACATTGGTCTTGATGCCAGTTTCAGCAACAATTTGCCTTGCTGTGAGGCACGAATTTGATGCGGCTCGAAGAATTGTTCTCTTTTCACGATTAGTTAATGTTGATGGTCGACCAGTACTTTTCTTTCGACCATAATTATTAACGTTCCCTAATAAATTATAAATTACTTTCCGACTTCTTTTTACAGCTAACGCAATTTTTGATATAGAAAAGTTTTGTTCTCTTAAAGCAAGAATTGTGTGAATTTCTTCTTTACTTAATCTTTTTCCTCGCCCCATAATGACAAACACTTCAAAATAAACGAATTACCCGAAATTTAGTTATACTGAACGAAATGATATGTGTACACTCGCAGAAAACTCGCCAAACACTGAGAATTATTATGAAAATAATAAGTGTGCTATCTTTCCGCCGCGTCCTCAAACCTACTTTTTCTAGAAAATTGCATTGTAAACAACTACACCTAATTTCGACGTTGTTTACTTCGCTTTTAAGACATACTGTTTAGGTACAATATATGATACATTCAATATTATTACTGTAATATTTAAATTGTGGAAATAATACCGGTGTGCTATCATTTTGTCCGACAGTGTACATTGAGGAGCATAACTATAACACCATTCTTATTTTTGTATACTTCAGACTTCTGGATAGGAATGCAAAAAATTCGGTTATACAAGGTGAAAATGTAGAATGGATAATGAGTTTCATGTAAATATCTACGAAGTTGCTCCTACATAATACATAAAACAGTCGGAATTCTGGTATTTATTTGTTACATTACTATAGCCCCATCGTTACTATGCCAACATAACTTGTTGAAAATCATACATTTTTCAGTGATGATTATAATTATTCCATCTTTGGTTAAAATTATCTCTGTTTCGTAAGAATTAGTATTTCATTTATTTAGAACTAAAAGAACAAGAATCAATTATTTTCTGTAATACTAAATGAGAAATTTTCGTCATTTCTCTATTGATGTTTTGTTTGCGAAATGACGAACTTTCGTCATGCAGGCGGATATTTGTCAACTGACCCAGCTAATTATCGTCAAAATAAAAAAGGTAAACCGAACATAAAATTAAGTCTCCGCGCCGAACGGATAATTAATTGTAAAATTAAAAATGTTTTAAATCTTAATGTCTCTCGATAGGTGGTACATAAAGTACTAATGGCAAATCGTAATATTGTAAGGCAAAGGTCGAAGACAACATCTAAATTTTTATCACACCATAAAGTTGTGAGACGTCTACGTTCGAGCAAACATATGTACATCGAGATTAGAAATACGTAAATTAATGTTAGATATTGAACTGTTTTAAATTTAGATAAATTCAACTACTTTTATTGATAATCAGGTAATATTTTCAGACAAAAAACCATCCAATCTGAATGGATTTATTTGCATAAATGGCATGTTGAAACTGAGTGTCCCTTTTGAACGAATAGACAGTGCAGAATTTATCAGCATATTGCAGAACAATTTATTGCCGATCATTAACGAAAACAGTACTGTGATGTGAACGTTCCAACAAGATAACGCGGCCATATACATTACTCGCAGAACGATGACATGATTTGAGACAAACAGAATGAATGTTATCAAATGGTCAACGCGTTACCCCGAACAAAGTCTAATGGAAAACGTCTGGAGCACAATTGTAAAGAACGTTTATACATAAAATCGACAGTTTCAAAACGTTGTAAAAATAAAAATTGCGATGATTGCGGCCAGAAAGCAAAGAAGCAAGAAAGGAAGAAAACCTTTTAAAACCTCATTGAAAGTACATGTGTTAAATCGTATTTTTCAAGACGTAACAAAAAAAGTTGGACCTACAAATCATTAACACATAACTGTAATCTCGCAAATGTAAGGAGAACGTTAGATTGTAAAGACAATGTAGCTTTTAAGACAAGAGGTGCGACATCAAAGAAAGCGAACGACATCCGTCGTTGCAATGGCAACAGTTTAAACAATTAAGATCGGCTAACGATTTTTGTCTATTGGAAGGGACGGCCGAGTTCTTCTGAAAGTCGAGGAGTTGTCGAGTAGTCGTGTTCTCAGTTTCGGTATTTTTCTATCAATTATTCTAGTCTATAGTTTTCTAATTTTGAAAAACTTATTATGAAATATATTTCTAAATAACTGTATCTTTAATGACGCGGTGCTATAGTTATGCAACGATAAAAAAAATAAACTTATACGAATCTTATTTTATATTGACAGAATATTACAATAAAACTTTTTTCATGTTCATTGTCTATTATAGAATGTTCTTATCAGTTATTAGTTAACTGGTGCCAAATTGTAGGCCTTATCTAGCCACCGCTTTTATCATTTCAATTTCATTGCGCATAAACTGAGCATTTTTAGTTAAATAATATAATTTTATAAAATCAATTTTTTGCAACAAAAGTTTAGTCTACTAAGATAATTATCATATTTGTTTGTAATATGTTTCAATTGCAAAAAATTACTAAAAAAAGTAACGAAAAAAAACTAATAGAAGTGTGAGAAGATCAATCGGATATTGAGCCAAATGCAACGGATATGGAACTACATATGTGATAACGTAATTGAAATAGAGGAGAAAGCCTCCTCCATTTCCTCATTATAATTTCCTACCAAAAAAGAGCCAGATTTATTTCTAATTCTGAAACTGAAAATGAAGATGAATAATTTTATAATAAATCTTTCATTTAAATTGATTTGCATATGCGTGCTTTAATATTTTGAGAATCTAAAATCCTGTTGTCTTCTAACCGCACAAAAAGTTATTATATTTTTCAAACTTTTAAACTTTTAAACTTCAGTTTCCTTCAAACTTTCCTTATTCTATTCGATCCAAAAAGGTTGAATTTGGAAAAAATCGATTTTGAATAATTTTTGAAAAATTTAATTTTTAACAGACACATAAGTTATCGAGATCTATTTACAAAATGCATTTTTTAAATTTTCGTTAGAGGCTCAGATAAATAGTAAAAAACCTAATGTTTTTTAGCATTTCTTCACATACCAGGTAATAGCAAAATTAAAAAGAATTATTTTGAACTAATCCCTTTATTATTAACAAAATTAAAGTCATTTGGTCCAGCTTGCATTTTGAAAAGTATACGAACACTTTGCTCCGTTACTAAGTTATCAGCAATGTATGAAATGCAGGCATTATAGAGAATCGTGTTTTTAGACAGATTGTTAAATATACGAAAGTTATTTTAAGCAGTTAGATTACGCGCCTTATCGTCGTGATTAAAATAAACGTCTGCTAGAAATTATAACAGTGTCTTATCCAATTTACCCGGTATACAGCAACTATAATGAAGGGTTTTTCTGAATATGAAAGGCAGAATGATCGAAAGTGAGTGTCGCAACATACTGAATAAATGGGACAGATAAGTACAGACTGTTTGGGCAGTCTCGAGTGACCTGAGTTTATTGTTTGGGTCCCTTGAAATCCCACGTGGCTGAAATATGGACCCCGTTTATTTTGAAAGTGATGCAAATCTATCTTTTTTAATTTCGAGAAAATTAAAGATTAGCATTTTACTCAATTCAAAAATATAAATTTATTATGTCAAGTTTGACAATATTTCTACTAATTTATAAATGTGTAATTTGATTTTATAAATTGCTTTTACGGAAATTCAGCTAGAATAATATATATTTATGAGCTGTAAATGGACTTACACCATTTTCATAATTATGAAAAATTAAATTCCAAGTTGACGGAAAATGAACAAGTCATGATGAGACTATAGATTGTATGCATCTATGGTAACAATGACTAGCTACAAGAGGAAATAATAGAATTATTAAAAGAATTGATAAGTATTAAATATTATCTATGGTCCACTGTAAGAATTAAAGGAAGAAGGAAATCCTTATGGTACCCATTTCTTACTACAGATGGAAGGCATTTTTATTTCTCATATGTCTAGACACAATGAATCGAGATTATCAAAAGAATTGCTGTACTACGCACAAGTTCACTTCTAATAATAAATGTACAGCCACGAAGAAGGTGACCGTTACGTCGCAAAACTATACATAATTACTTATCTAGATTTCCGTAAGGTGGTAACAGGATCGTGAGACAGGATCGCTAGCTGTCTTTAGATATGTTTTCTTTGATCAAAATGGCAAAAAATTTTCATAGCGATTTACTTTTTTAAGCCATATTGTATTAGATTTTACCAATTTTCCAATTGTTAGACATCACTCAATGGGTATAAAGAGTCCCCAAACATGTCAATAGACACAGCAAAAGCTGAGATATCGAGATATCAATTTCTCGTGGAAGTATACAATTTTTCATTTTCAGCTATGTACACTGCATATAGTATACACTTTTGTGATTATATCCTTTTTTCTGATAGGTAGTTGGTGGCTACAGTTTAATGCTCAGCTTCAGTCAAGGTTTCTCGAATAGGAATTTTTCTGCTAACCAATAGCAACCAAAATGTTCTATTTAGTAGTTCTAACGTAAAAAATATAATAAAAGCTAATAGTGTAAGAGTGCTAATTAATGACCTCATAAAATATTATGAGGAGCGAATACATTTTTCAAAGTTATATCTTTTAAGGTTTCAAGGTGATCAAACTTTTTTTAAATGGGATAATATATTTTTATCATCACTGTGTGATGACAATACATAATTCATATGACCATACGAAAAATTCATAAAAGAAGATCGATTGTACCGAGTATTAAGAATTATACAAGGTGTTAAGTGATTTAAGATCCTAAGTAATCACGAAAAGTAATAAGAAAATGTGGAATAAACATGGGGCCAAAAATCAACCTTTTAGACACAAAATCGACTTCTAGTATCTAAGAAGTTTCGATAACGAGAGTTTTTCTGCAACGCACAGTGTGTCGGAAAGGAATTCAGTGACAAACACGAAATTCTACGATTTAATAATTTATTCATGCATGTTTGAAAAGATTAAAATAATATTAATCTTTTTATGCGTAAACACGTGATAAAAACGTATTCAAACATTAATCAGTAAACTTAATTTTCTGTATGATATTATGACATCGTGAATATTGTTAACATAATTATTTATTATGCTATTCATTTTACTATTATTATCTTATATTTTAACAAATATATATAACCATTTTATATGTATGATAATACATTGTATTAGAAGGAAATGTAGGAAGTGTATATAATCAATTAAATTAATTAGATAAGTTTGTTTTTAATGGCGGGGCAGATATATATACACATCCTTTAAAATGGTAGTGATCTACAATACGCGTGAACACATGTATTTTAGTACACATAAACACGTGTACCAAAATATGTTTTATTTTCTGTAATTAGTTAATGTACTATTTGCTTACTTGAATCGCAAACAATTAAAGATCGCGAACATCGCAGCCTTTTCCCTATTTTTGATACTTTTGATCAGTAACTGTCAAAAATCTGTATTTTTTAAAATCTTTCAACGCGTGTAATTTCACCCTGCATTAACAGATTTCCACGAAATTTTTAGCATGCTTATTGTAAGGGAAGATAAAAATTAAAAATTGGAGTTCTTCTTTTTTGTTTATATTCCGAGTAATAGCAACACTTAAAAAAGGTAATATAGTCATTGTACCGGGTACTAGTTTTCTAGCATTTAAACAAATTCAAGTCCAGTTTTAAAAATACGTTTTAAGGAGTATCCACATATATTTTTCCTCCACTGTAGCTTTATTTGTAAGTAATCGTCATTGCCCTAAATAAATAATACGAACAACTAAATTGCAGATTTAATACAAACTTTCATTACCACAGCAAGTTCTCCTTCTGTTGTAATGCAAAGTTCTACATCTGTAGGTCATTGATTGACGTAAGTACGTTCTGCAAGTATTTTTCCTTAATCTCGTATTGTTTACACGCGTTTTTTATTCGTCCTTCTAATTCTTAAACATTATTTATGAGGAGTCTGCTTTATAAGTAGTCTGCTCTTGTATCTACTACAAAACTCAGTATGACGAAGAAGGTTGATATAAAACTTGTACTTACGAAGGATTTCTTTTTGATGCTAGTCTAATTAATCTTGTGTTGAGATCCTTCAATGTTCATTCTAAATTAATTTCTCTATTTACGTTATTAAACATCCCAACGTACTAAAAGTCGATTTTCGGTCGAAAGGGTCCACTTTTTTAACTACTATTTTTTAACACCATGTATAGTAGTGATACCATGTAACAAAGATACACTTTACCTGATACACTAAATTTAACTGCAACCTTACGCAACACAACAAGCAGAGAAACGCTCTGGAGCGCACTGGTAACTATCTGCAAGTTCTCCCTGTTTATAACCTCGGTATAACTGTTACGTGTGAGCATGTGAGCAACGACAGTGCGCTTACTACATCTCAACTATAAGGCGAACACGTACTCCCGAGTGACAACGTGCAACAGAATCTACGCGATTCACTAAAGAAATATAACAATTCAATTGAATACCAACAAAGAATATCGACAGTATTCCATCAAAATATCTAATATAACTGCTGAGACCCTCGGCACGCATTTATTTTAGTATTTACAACAACTAAACCAGTAAAAATAAAAGATTTTTTATTTCACAATTATTGAGATTGTAAAGATACTTTTGTAAGAAAATACTGAGCATATTTAGTAATTCAGGTTTAAGTCTCGATGCTCCAGTATTATGAACAACGATAACTCTTTAGTTAGGTTCAAACGACTAACACGCTTCCTGTTTTTACAATCCCCCATCTTACCCAATATTTGCAATCTCTATCTACTGCGTGCAAGGTTATCAACAGCAGGTAAACTACACAGCAGAAATCAAACACGGTATACAATTACCATAATCATAATTACCTGTAGATTGAATGATTCAACTGTCGGACATGACGAAGTCTGGCTTGATCGCAAATTGAACGGAATGATGTAACAAAGTTATTTCAGGATTCTAAGAATATTGTCAGCCGGTTTTCGTTTATTAATTATATACAGGGCGTTACCTCTAATGGAATACATCATTCACGATCACCCGCTTGCAGTAATTTCGGAAACAGTTTGTTTTCATGATGAAATCATGACAATATAACAAATCATTGTAATATAACAAATCAGTATAATATAACAAATGACATTACTACTACTGTATGTTCCTTATTTAAAAAAAAATTCTCACCCATATTAAATTAAAATAAATAATAATAAATTAATTAAATTATATATCAGAAGAAAATTGATAGAAAAATTTTTTTATACGATCTCTTTCTTTCTCTCTCTCTCTCTCTCTCTCTCTCTCTTTCTCTTTTTAAAAATTGTCTACGTATTTAGCAGAAATAGATGTCAAGATCTCCAAACATATGTAAATCCTCCCCAATTGTTCCTCCGCATCTAAACAAAAATGATCAATTTGGAAAAAAACAGATTATGATTGTTCTTATAGTTGAGACATTTGGCAACTATAATATTGAAAACGCGAATTAGTAGAACATTATAATATAATTCATAATAATACAATTCATAGATTACACGATGTTAAAACCCATGGAAAAGATGTGCACGTAATATACTATAATCCAAGTGGAACAAATCATAAGCAAGCGATAGAAGTACGCATTATTTTTGTTTTAATGTCTATATATAATATACACACATATTTATAGATTTCAATCATTTTAATTATCTTTTTAGCTAACGTAAATAGTAAGTAGTAATATAGCATTTCAGAAAGTATTACATTTCAATACTCATTGTCAGCTGCAGGGAGATTGGTTAACACGGTCATTAATTAATAAAATATTTCAAACTGAGTCATGCGTAAGTTAAATATTCTTCGTATCAATTACTTCGTCAAATCTAGATTTTTATGAAATCTGCAATTGATGTAAAGCAAGAAAGTTTCCAGGACATACAATGTCACTTTTGCTACTGTAATCAATTGACGGCGTATATGCGAGCATGACTCTGACTTTTCTCAGCGCCGGCAAACAACCTATACAACGGGTGAAGTTGTGAAAAAGTATCTCCTGTATAGAGAATATAAAGCTTGGAATTTTCGAAATATTTGATATAGTCAAATGTAACAAAGAAACTATTCAGACCAACAGCAATTTCATTTACTAATAAGTTGGTGAATGTAATGTTAAACTGTTGAATATAAAAATCGTTAGAGTTACTTGTTCGTTCAAACAAGAAATTATCCAGAACCAAGATCAATTATATGTACTAACAAATTTGAAAATATAATGTTAATAATGTAGTACGAGGTGGAATAATATTGAATACAAGATTGTCGAATATTTAAAATTTATCCAGATTTGAGAAGAATAAGAAAATAAAATTACAAACAGAGTAACGCGTTAACCATGTTGCATAATTTGCGCCGTCGAAGAAGAAAAAACGAGTGGAGAACAAAAGCGTGATTGTCACGTATGCACATAACGTAGCAGCGCTCACTGCAGATGATTTCACTCTCGATGCAAATACTGTAAGACCCATAAGAAATCGATGTGCCAAATAAGAAAACTCTACGCGGTGTCCCAAACGTTGCTCAAGATTGGGAAATGGATATTACTAAAGTTATTTGCAGTAATTTTTTTCTTAGCACATATGCCATCCCGTCGCTTTGTTTACGAGTTATTAACGATAGCGATCTCAGAAACTTCTCATTTCATAACGATGAATAAATTTTTCGTACTCAAGATCTTGTGAAGATCACAACATCAGAGTTCGTTGGAACGACTTGACTTCGTCTCTTATAAAGTGGTGATAAAATTACATCATTCCATTTAAAAAACTTTCGATGACCTTGAACTCTCAAATATGTAATCTTGAACAAACTTTTTGGCTTGTCACACTTGCCCTCTGAACCAACCAATGTTTTACTCCGATATTTTTTTTATCACAAAATACAAGGAAGATATTTTAAATGCGCTTCATATATTCTCTCTGCAAAAAAAAATAAAATGGAGAGAAAAAGCTATGCGAAATAAAAACAACTCGACATAAAAGTATTGATCCGGTGACAAAATGGCGTTGGGCAAAGTTCTGCAAGATATTCAAGACTGAGCGGCCTCTTTTTTTTTTTTTTTAATGTTGATGTGATGTGGGAGAACCATTCCTGCCAATAATGTCAGCTTTACGGAAGTAAATGTTATTAACTACTTGAGGTGACAATCTAAAAAAATAATTTATGGAGGAAAAAAATTTCAAAAAACTTCATGAATAGTTTGAGGATAGTGGAAGGCATTTTCGAAATCCAAATTATTACTGGATGATTATATCTCACCAGTCAATGGTAGCTCAGTAAGCCGTAAGAGACATCTCCCTCGCTAACGTACTTTTGGCCTCCGTTGTACACTTTCAACAGCGAGAAACCGCTTCATCGATGAAGCACTCTGGTGGAAATTTTTAGAACTACAGCACAAATTGAAGTATTTACGTACGCCTTTGAGCATCTGCAGTTATCACGTTTGCATGCAAAGATCTTAAAACATATTTTTACTTTTCATTATATCATCAATTCAAATTATTTAAAATTGACTACATTAGTAGATGTCCTCCTAAGGAAATTTATTTTTTATCCATAACCTGCTAAAATCCTGATTAGTTACTGAAATCCTCCCCATTCTTGTGCACATAAACTATAAATAGTAAAAGAAATATACATTAATTAATGATTTTGAATATTTTAATTATAGTTATATTCTTCAAAATTTTATTTAAAATACGAATTGAAATTTTATTATATTTTATAAATACGTCTATAGAATATATTGTAGTATACAATCTGTAGTATACAAACTATCGACAATTTTTCAGATAAACTAAAATTGAACTTTGTTTTACGAATTTGGTAATCCTTGCTTGTGATCTGTGTGCGTTATATCTCCAGATATTAGATTAAAAATTCTGTGAATACTTAATTATCACAACAAAAAACATTACCAGGGCAATGTAAAATAGGCCAAGT
>NC_135776.1:10753360-10765396 GCF_028453695.1 Augochlora pura | reverse complement strand
ACTTGGCCTATTTTACATTGCCCTGGTAATGTTTTTTGTTGTGATAAATTTATACCTGCAGATTAAATTGAGATCTCGATATCTCAGCTATTTCTAGCCCAATTCACATATTTGAGGACTTTTTGTACGCGCATGGTGATCCTTAACAACTAGACAATCGTTAAAATTAAATTTAATGCGGTTGAAAAGAATAAATCGCAGTTGAAATTTTCGGCCGCTCTAGTCAAAGATAGTTATCCTTGGCAGCGTCGCGCGCGCTAACTCAACTACTTGACGCGAGACGCTACCGCGTCTCATGATAAATGTGGTAAAGAGGAAATATTGACATAAAAGTAAAGGATAGTTTCGGAGAATAACAAAACTATTTAATTTCTTTTTAATAATTATTTATACCGGGAGAGCGCGAACGCAGTCCCGACTAACAAAAATTTTACGTCCGAGATATCCACATTAGGGATATTCGCAAGGGTCAGCTCAACCGCAGTGCAATGGAAGAGCCTCACCCTGGAGGAACCGCCTTCATGATCACGGTAACCTCTACGCCAGGTAAGTATGCTTTCAACCCGGTCAGCACGATACTTCTTACAACGAGGTCACAGTTTCAGAAGCGAGAAACGAGATCCGTCAGGACGCAACGTAGCGACGGATTTTTGAACTAAACTGACGGCACTCCAGCCATAAAAGTCACTTTCAAGCTTATTCAAGCTGGCGCAATAGATGTACATTTTATCCAACTGTAATCATTGTTGTATTCTTTTCCACAAGGCAAATAAACGTTAAAATTTTAAGATTTTGACTCAAACATTTATGTTTATCAAATTAATGAGCATAAAAGAACCATATATTATAAATAACTATTAGATATATTACATTGGAGTCTTAATTATCCAAACTAGTTTCAGGACATAATTGTTTGCATAATAAAACAGTCAACAGTTGCAATAAGTCGTGTTTCAGATAACTGAATGTTATGATAATTGTACAATTACAAAATGAATGCGATGACACACAATATTTCAATGATAATTAATTTCGACAATATTTTAATATAGAAGTACTCTATGTTAAACTTACAAACTTATAATTCAGTTATACATATTTTGTTGTACATATATAAGTATTGACAAATTTATATTTGACAAGTTCCTGTCCAGCTTAAGAAAGAATCAACTAACCTGGATATTATCTTCTTCATTGAGAATGTTGTTGTATGGTTTACAGAATTCTGCAGCATTTATCATTGCCCAGTTTTTAATAGTCTAAGATCTAGTAAAGTAGTAAATTATGATATCACAAATTATTGCTTGTCATCAATATTTATTACTTCTGTATGTAATCACTGTTTTTCTGCAAGTTTTTTTCAGAAACAATGGAAAGACCTTTATTAAATTGCAATCATAACGCAACATGTGATCGTATCATTCATGGAACTTGCAATTTCGAGTATATGTATATGGTTTATTTTCTTTGTATTATATAATGTGGGAATTTTCGAGTTTTCATATTTTTCATTCATATCGTTTTCTGTGTTCCTCTTTTCAGTGCGCCAGCTATTAATTATATTAATTATTATTATATAATATTGTGCGATTTATGTACAAACGTACTTACGTAATATGTCCTATCAATTCAACGTTTCCATAATTTGTAGAAAACAAAACCATTTCAAAAAAAATTTGCTTTGTAATTCACTATACGCATTTATACAAAATGCACGAAATAAAAAGCTCCATTGTTTAAGCACGAACGAAATAGTTGGAAAATGATGCACGAAGAAGGCAGCACGTAATTAAAAAATGGTAGCATGGAAAATTAATTTGAATATTTTTCATTATTGATTTGGTATGCAATAAATTTGAGAAGACTTAAATTATGCAAAATACCGAAAAATTACTGTTATGAATGACTTTTATAAATTTTAGCACATTACCGAATTTGTTTATTTCCAAAAACTAAGATAAGTGCATTCATACGTTTTGTGAAGATAAACTGAACAAAAAGAGCAATAACTGAATAAATTAATTTTTAGATAATAACGTTTTTCGTATACGATTTAAACAGTCTGTCGAAAAAATCTCTGTGCGTATGTTAAAACATGTGATGCACCTATAGATGGTTTTAATATTTAACAAATCCAGATGTGGAAATTGTATTTCAAACAGAAGTAGTAAATGTGAAAAGTATTAACATCGCAAAATATAATGTAATAATAGTTTTATGGACGTAGTAATAAGACATAATATGTGTTACGATTCGAGGGCCAGTTTGCACACGTGGCCGGAGGTAAATGAGTTTTGTCGACATTTAGTTTGATTCTAATTGGCCTCGTAACTTCCACAGAAATATTAATCGATACGCCTCGAGCGGCAAAGGTGTATCTTTGTGGGATCGTACCAACAACTGACGCGAACCGGGAAATGTAATGAATAACTTGTACACCGAATTGCATGTAAAATTAATATAATATAACAAGGTTCAGTCTATTACAAGTGTGTGTGTAGCGTAGAATTCGCGATAGTCCTAAGACACGCTCACTGGTTTACGCACCAAGTTGGCGGGGGTTAACTATTTGCTCGAAGGAGAATTCGGCTCGATCTTGCTACGTCTCGCGTCGAGATTTGACTTGAAACTGCCCGAAGAGGAGAAAAATCTTGGCCCTTTTATATTCAACTAAACCGGAAAATTCGGTAGTGGGGGCTGGGTCTATGTAACCAGATCATCCCGCGGATGATACCGTGACACAGGTGGTCCCAACCCTTAGGCTGGCGCCCGTCAGAAGACTAAACATTTTTGTATTTGAATCGTGGGGGCCTACACCACGGATGATACAGTGACACAGGTGGTTCCAACACTTAGGCTGACGTCCGTTGGAAGACTAAACATTTTTGTGTTTGAATCGTGGGGGGCTATACCGCGGATGATACAGTGACTCAGGGACGTGTAGTCCCCTATGATTAGGCCGGCGTCCGTTAGAAAGTGAACATTTTTGTATTATGATTGCGGGACCCTGCTCCCGGCCGACGTTAGCTAGTGTAAACCCTCAAGAAGGAGCAAAAAACGTCGGGAGTAATCTCCGTACGTAACAATGTATATTTTATTTTAACTATTTACACTCGAATGGTGACTCTGAGGCACCATTTAAGATTGTTATGTAATGTTTCAATAAAATCTTAACATTACCAAATTTATTTATTTTTAAAGAATTGCTTAGAGTATAACTGTTATACTTTAAGCAATTGTACGCTAATAATAGAAAATAATTCAATTATGATTGATTTGTGGATGCTTCGTGTCAATAGATACTTTTTTTTACTGAAATTGCATTTCTCTTTCAAGAAGCTTTTGAGAAGCATTACATAAGCGTTAAAATATATTTACATATCAGTGTGATATCATGCAATCTTCGTCATCTTCAAATATATGTAGTCCTTAGGCGCCACAACAAATGATGTAGAACTGAATTCGTATGCATATTTGGTTTGTTCACAGACTTCTACTTTGTAGCGTAGAAGTACTTTGAGTATACCGAGTTTCCACATGAAAACGGCGAATTGCATACCTGTTTAAAACAAACGTAAGTTATAGAGGTGTATACTTTCTGTAGAACTATTTTGTTATAACGAAACTAATCGCGTATTTTGGTGGAAGATGTAAATATTTCGTTGATGTACTGAGATCACTAATTGTGAAGTATGAAAAAGAGGGAGTAAATGGACGAGAAAGAGATGAGGTGTAAAAGGAGTTGTAAAGAGACCGGGATCTCTCTGTATACCGTAAAGGAACAAGTGAGTACATACAAACATACAAATATAGTTGATATTTTGATACTAGTTCTACTAGAAATAGTCCCATGCTATCCTGCTACTAGTCAATTAATGGTAATATGTTATCTTTCGTGAATTCTAAATATCTCCTGCAATACTAATGTTTATAACGAATAGTGAGTATGGAATTTTATGGATATAAAGTGACGAATGCGATGCAAACACAGTTTTTCTCCAAGGTTACTTCTTTGGGATTTATTCTACAGCTGATGTTAAAATACGTTCTGATATCTACATATAAAGAGTTGGCCATTAAATAACCTTTGGAAATAAAGGTTATGTTTTGAATCACTTCAATGCCAAGCATGTATAATGATACATACTCCTATCATGCATTATATATATCTACGCGGCGCAATAAAAAAGGATGCACTTACGCGCAAATTAACATCAATGCTTTTGAAAACACCAAAAAAATACTTTGGAAAAGCTACTTTATCTCTCGATACCAATCAAACTCTATAAAAAATTTTCATTGTAACATTCTGTTAATAACATTATGTTAATTCCTAAAAATAACACAATCTTGGATCGCAAGATTTGAATTTTTCACATTTTTAACTTTACGCAGACCAAAATTCTTGCTTGAATTAGCTAGAAAATATCTCTTCAAAAATTAGTTCTACAAAACTGTAATATTTGCTTTTTCAAATTATTTAATTTTCCATGATTTTTTAGGCCTAGAAATAGAATTTCCTGGAGACAAAAATCAGTATTTTCGACTGCATGATTCAGTCAAATATTTTCTCTTAACGGTGGCAATATAAAAGGTTAGGTTTTCAAAAATACGGTTGCCATCTGCATGTACATGTTAATATCTGTTGGCATTAATGAATATCTTGGCCGATGTGATATTTTTTGAATAAACAAAAGTTAAACCAAAGACTATTGCATATTTAGCATAAATAGCTTATTTATAAGTAGCTTATTTATTATTCGAAAACATACCAATGCAATTTCTTGGTCCGTCGCTGAAAGGTAAATAATGTGTATTCTACTCGATACTTGTAGCTCTCTAATTTTCGGCATAGTAAACATATTAAATACTTGTCGTTAGGACAAAATGTGTGGAAATATCACGTAGATCATAAGTCCACTAATAATATTATTCATTGCGACAATTTACTTTTCGTCGAGTCAATATTTAACAAACCATTTTTAAATGTACTTTTTCCTTAGCAAAAATGCAATCCGCGGCATTGTTTATGATATATTAAGGTCTGGAACGGAGAAGACTTGCCGGAAGATTGGAGAATAGCGGGTATTATCGCGATTTATAAAAAAAGGGAATGCTGAAGTACCGAAGAACTATCGAAGTATAAGCCTCCTGTGCACAGCTTATAAAATTTACGCGGCAATCTTAAATGAAAGACTGAGGAAGGATGTGGAAGAGAAGGGCATTTTGCCAGATACACAAGCGGGCTTTCGGAAACATAGAGGGACGATCGACAATGCGTACATACTATAGCATGTGGTAGAAAGGGAAACGATGAAAAAGAAAGGAAAGGTGTACGCATTGTTCGTAGATTTGAAAGCTGCTTTCAACACAGTGAAGAGAAGTAAGCTCTGGGAAGCCATGGCAGAGAGGGGTGTGAGGAAAGGACTAACGGAAAGGATTAAAGAAATATATACGGAAACGAGAAATGTGATGAAGACAGACGAGGGAATGACTAAAGAGTTCTGGACAGGCGGGAGACTGAGACAGGGTTGCCCGCTCAGTCCCTGACTGTTCACTATTTTCTTGGCGGATATGGAAGAGTATATGACGAAAGGCATTTTTAACAAAGTAGTCATATGCATAATTTTGTTTTGCAAATGCCACGTTTAAAACTTAGTTGCACTAGAGGTACTTGTAAGTATGCATGTATACTTCATTCATTAGTACATGTATACTTCATTCATGTACACATATATATTTCATACATGTATAGTTCATTCATATATACATGTATAGTTCATTCATATATACATGTATACTTCATCCATGCTTCATACAATCTCTATCATATAACATTTTTTTTATTTAATCACTAAGCCCTATTATTTACTTGTTCTTTTAATACATTATCATATTTCTCTAGTTAAAATCGTTTCGGGTTTATTCGTTTGTCGTAATATCGCTTTGTGGCAGTCAGCCGACCAATGACATTCCTACTGTACAGGCGGAACAAAGAAGAAAAAAGAATCTCTTTCCTCATTCATATATTGTACATTGAGAGCTAGAAGACGTGAAGGCCATTTACCACTTTTATGAAACGATCTGTTTACAAATGTACTGTTCAACGGAATTCATTTTCTAAAGTAATCCTCCCGTTTATTCGTTAGATACAGCTTATAAAGATCGCCTAACAGTTTGGAATAAAGATCTTATAATTTTTGATGAAATTGTAATAGGTTCTCATTCAGGTCTTGTTTTATTCAACTTAATTCTTCTAACAATTAATCGATTGATTTCTTGTCCCGATATACTGCAATCGATAATTCAGAAATTTAATTCCAAGATATTAGATTACAACGAACGTCGAGTTGTTCGCGAGCTTTCCCTGTAATTTTGCTTTCTACGTATAGTAATAATGATAGCGTCTGATGGGGCTTAGCGAATTCGAAGACAATATCTACTTATTTGATAAAGCTTTGTGTATTGTATCTATCACCATCGAAAGAGTATAATAATAACTTTGAAAATTCAGTGGCAGTTTCTGACACGAACTTAAAGTTGAAATTGAGGATGCAGTAGGAAACTTCGTATTTCCAGTATTAGACATGGTAGTAAGGATAGCAGAGGTAATGGAAAGTCGTAGAGAAAGATCTGATAAAATCGCAAGAGTAAATGAGGATGACAGTCACGGAAGACTTCTTGATTTGTTGCCTCTTTTTCTTATATGATGATCCAATTTAACGACGGAAGTTTTTCAGCGAACGGCGAGTTTAATGTGGTTTACACAGGCTTCGACTGAATTCTGTTTTCTGAGCGAGTTGACAGTTCTTTTTATAGGCAAAAGTAGACATAGTGGGGTTGGTATAGAGCGAGGATGATTTAGAGTTCAAAGGATACAGTACTCGAGGATGAAGGGACTAGGTTGAGTAAGCAGAAGGTGAAAGTATTAGGCGGCTGCAGTTAAACAGCTCATTATTCAGTCTACTGTATATTAGCAATATTTCATTTAGCAATTCCTATTTTATAGGTTTAACTATAGGTAAGAGTATATTAATATGTATTGGACAATATCAGGAGGCACATGGTCTGATATCCATTTTTGCAACTTCTGCTAATCCAACTACGAGTAGATACAAGAATGGAAAGGAATACGTGTACAATTTTTACCATTTTAAATAAAAGTGTGATCTTAACCAATTATATGTATTGGCCAATTAGATAAAAAATATCTTTTGTATTCTCATACAAAATTTTTATTTACATACTCACTGATACTAATAAATGTAGTTTCTACTATTAACTTGCTTATAATACAATACGGTAATTTGAATTCTTAAACTATAAATGTGGGTACTTTACGTTCAAGCTAGTTCGTACGCATTTGGTTTCCTGTAGACTAATCGGTAGGAAAAATTTGTTTACGTATTAAAATACCCACAAAATGCCCTCTTTATAATTTAGGAGGAGTACATTAACTTTTATCTATTAGCATTACAAGGCGTCGCAGTTATTTCTTATGTTTGAAAAACACTTAAAATGCCTGTTTTATATTAAATAACGAAATGTTCTTTTAATCTTCCACTTTTGTTATTTTCAAAGTGATGGGATGATCTGCGGCTAATAAAAGAGCGTCTGGATCAACCTTATATGGGATGGCAGTTTCCTCGCAAACATCAAATTTGTATTTACGAATTGTCTTGATAAGCCCAAGTTTCACTTGGAAGAGTGCGAATCGTGCACCTGTAAAAAAATAAGGACTATTAAGAAATTTTCATTCTAGTTAATAATAAAGAATAATATTGAAATATTAAAGCTGTTCTAGTGAAATGAATTTCTACCGTTAGGTTTCATTGCAACTTCTCCGATTGTATTTTCTCTATAAATTGAATACATCGCGAAATTCGACCAAATACAGTGATGACTAAAATTCAACCAATGAAATCATTCTAACAAAAAATTATTATTTATTAAGACATAACAGGAGAAAGATTCAGAAAAAAAACGAAACACATGATTTTACATTCATTAGTAGAAATTGTACACTTGTTAGAAGATCGCCTTTCTTCAATAGCTGTCAAAATGGCATACTACGTCAAGATCTTCTATTAACAGTTTCCCTACTACTACGGTTCTTGTATATTCTAGCCGTACTTCGAGTAATTGTTTAAAAATTTCGATCCATCGTTAGAAGATTCCAATGTTCTCTACCTGGTCTCTGAATACTGGATTAATATATTGTATATTACTTCAACACTTCAGAAATTGGCATCTCATATTTTAGTTAAATAAGTACATCACCATTAATAGTTTTTGAAACACATTTCATTGTAATACTTTCAATGGTTCTATTTACTGTTCCCTACAAAATTAGTGAAAATCGCACTTCTTTTACTACCGTTGACATCTTTTAGCAGAGATCATTGAACGAAGCACGACATAACGTGTCTATTAGTATTTTCGTTCGCTATAAACCCCAGTCAAAAATAAATTATTACTAATAAATAAACGCTACTTCTACGATCACTAGCAGAGAACGTTGAATATGTGGATAATTGAAAATAATGAGTTTCTTACGTACCAATGCAATTCCTTGGACCATCGCCGAATGGTAGATAGTGCATTGGATGTCTCTTGGCCTCCTCCTCAGGCGTAAATCGACTAATATCGAAAACTTCAGGATTTGGATAAATTTCTGGATCGTGATGAACTCCATACATGGGTATAAACACAAATACATCTTTCGGAATCGAGAATTTAAAATCTTCGAAAGTGTAGTTATCGACTGATCTCCTACTAATAAATGGCACCGAAGGGTATATTCTCAGAGTTTCTGTAACAATTAAGAATATGATAAGAAAATTTATTATTTATTATGGCACGCGATTGTGTCTACAGTATAGCCAAAATTCTACAATGCCATTCCCACGGACGCGATAGGGAAGAATTTTAATATGGCGTTATTGAAAAATTTTGTTGGACATTCTGTTGCGATACAAACCTTTAAATACGCCGTCTAAGATTGGCAAGGCCTTTATATTTTCATAGTGCCACTCTCCCTTATTAATCTCGTGATGTTCGTTGATCTCTTTCCGCAACTTGTCCTGTATGTCTTGATTCAAGGCCAATTCGTAAAGGGCATTACTGATTGCAGTTGACGAAGTTTCAAAACCGGCAGCAAAGAAAACGAATGCTTGTGCCGCGAGTAGGGTATCAGTTAAATCTAGAAAAAAATCCATGTTCCCCATTAACTATTTCATAATTGTTACTTTAATAAAATTATTTAACAAAAGTAGTAAATTTAATAAAATTTCCATAGAACAGTTTCGTATTAGCAGTATACTAGAAAGTTTAATAGAACTTGTAAAGATTACGATTATTCACGTATTTATATCTTCATGTAGCAATAAAAAGAATTTACAAAGTTGAGTTCTTAACTTTACAAATCGTTCTAATATTAATGTGGATTGAAAATTCGATGCTTTCTTAAATTTTTTCAATTATGTAGCTAAACTTTTATACTAAATCAAAAGTTTGTTTTATTTTTACATTCATATATTTTACTTTAATATACCGCAATCAATTTTTGCATAACAACTCATACTATATACGTTCTTTAATACTATCTATCAACAAATAATTATATATTATAACAGAACAATTAATATGCATTGTTATGAAAAATCTGTAATAAATATATGTTATAATTTGCTTTTTCTGTGTTCAAAAACTTAAAAATTTAAATTTATTACCCTTATCACTTGCCAAATCGATTAACTCTTCCAGTTACATAAATCTGGTAACATTACTAACAATTACCTTTTGGCTATTTTTTCTTATAAATTTTATATACCGTTAGATGAAAATTACATTTGTATTTATGCATTCTTTAATATTTATTTCGATTTCGAAAAAGCAATATACATTATTTTATTGCATTTCGCTACTTTCTGTTTTATGGAGTTAATCAATTTGTCCAGTGGATGGCTCAATTAGCAGTGTTATTAATATCGCATGCATACCGATGTCACCCAGCTTCTCAGGATGTGCCTGGATGTCCATTAACGTGTTGATGAAATCCTTTCTGACGATATTATTCTTCTTCCTGTACTCTATCATGTCCAGGACACTGTTAATAAAGAAGTTGGTGCCGTAGGGATACGGCAGTATGTGGGAAAGCAAAGTGTACAACTGTGGTGCAATGTTTTTCGTACTAATTCGTAGTTTTCGTGTTAACGAAACATGAAAAAATTCTTTTCCTATTCTACGAAATGCCGTTTCCACTTCCGAAACGGTATTCATGTTAATTCCAAAGGCGCAACAACCAATGACATCGACAGTGAATCTGGTTGTCAACTCTCGGCAGTCGAAGGGGTCACCTTTTGCAGCCACCGTCTCCAAACGTTTCTCAAGGTTATTAGCGCAATCAACGATCATGAAGAACATTTCCTTCAATTTACCAGACGTAAATACTGGGGAAAGCCTTGTTCTCAACGGTCGCCATCTTTCTGGTTCCAGGAAGAACAAATGCTGCGAAAGTGGTTCCGCCTGCGGTGAGAAAACAGATTATTTAATTACAGTTTTAAAGTGTAACTACAATCGTGGACTGGATTCCACTTTTTGTGACATACAAAGGAAAAACTTTTATTTTGAAAAAAATGTCACTTTTCTGCGTTAAGTTCCAGATATTTGTAGAAGAATTTGTTTGAAGAAACTACATACAGTGAGATCGATAAAGTATAACTACATTTTTATCTCAAAAATTGATCTGCACAATTATATCATTAGAATGTGTACGAAGACTTTTTTACTGACTGTAAAATCTGTATTTAATGAACAAGGTAACTGACACAGATTCCATCGCTGTATTATGAATATAATAAACAACAAATACATATTTCCTTGTAGGATAAGATTTACGAAAATATGAAGCAATTTTTTAAACAGCTTAATAACTGTTTTGTTATATGTATAAATAAATTGAACTTGTGTACTCGCCGCTTCATTAACAGTCATTCCACGATCTGAAAATTTTGTGAAGTCTTTGATAAGCACTGTCTTCATTAATTCAGGGTCATTCACAACCAGCAAGGGTTGTCTCCTTATGAATAGTCCAATCAAAGGTTCGGATTTATATTTTCTGTACACTTCACGTATATATTGAGCCATCGATAGCTTTGACAACATCACTGGGGCGACGTTACCAAACAGTGGCAACGGTTTCGGTCCAGGAACGCCGCGTTTTTTCCAAAAGTCGTAAGTTGAGGTCAAATAGTAGTAAATTAGAAAAAGCACCGCCACAACGCCGCACAAAATTTCGAAGCCAGTCATTTTTGACTAACTTTTCTTAACTCCTTGTCGACTGAAAAACAATTACTATTGAACTGCAACAAAGAAAGGGACGAATGTACAAAATTTTCAAATTAAATGTTATGTATTAATTAATTGTTTTCATTTTGTCTAATTTTTATAAAAAGATGCTGTGTTTAAGAATTTTTGTCTTAATGAATCATAAATATCTTTAGAAGTTTGTATCTGTTTATGAAGGCATTTAGGTTTTTTATAAACCTTCTTCATTTGTTTGACATCAGTAACATATAGTATGAGTTTGGTTCTAACATTTTTGACCACCCTGCATGTAGAATACGACATGAATGAAAGAATTTGGCTACGAAAAAGATAGCAGTCAGTCACGTGAAAATTTGTGAACTTCGTCAACATGAGTGTATAGTACCTGCATGATACGATAAGGTATCGATCGTCTCACGGATGTCGATTAAAATTAAAACAAAAGATGAAAGTTCAAGTGGATTCTTGCATCGTGTTAGTACGACATTTTGGATACACGCTTAACTATTTATGATACTCACAAGTTACGATTAGTCTGCGGATTGTACACATTTATGACAAAAATGAGTAATTGCAATTTGAAATAATAGAATAATTAAAAGAATTTATGAGTACTGGAGTATTATTTGTCTGGAGTTTTCTGTAAAGATCCCTCAACTAGTCATGACGAACCGCGATTACCAAAAGAATTACTGTACTACATATACA
>NC_135776.1:10669948-10753260 GCF_028453695.1 Augochlora pura | reverse complement strand
CATTTCGGAAAATGAAAAAGTCACTTGAAATAGCCTCAGCTACCCCCCATTTCCCGGAGTTACAATATTTGAAAAACACCCTGTAGATCCACTTCTATGATAAAAGTACATTCGTCACAAAGGAGGCGGTTACGTTATCAAATTATAATTAGATATTTTGATAACACATCAGGCGGTTCTTGTAAGGTGATAATGGGATAAAATGGGTTGTATCGAATCCACTGAGTATTTAAAAATGATTGATACGAGATCGCAGACATCGTATTACTGATCAGTGATTGCTAGACTGCGGATGTTCATGAATATGATCTGAACAGAAAATGTCATGATTAGCTGATTCCAAAAATATAGCTTTTGCTGTGCATATTTTGCATATTATAATGCAAAATATAAAAATAAATAATGAAGAATGTCTTTATGGCCAAATATGCAATAAATGTTAAAATTGCAATAAAAAAATTACAATCAGTCCGATACATGTGCCATAAGACTGAGTAAAACGCATCAATAGTATAATGTAATGTAGGGCGACTTCTATAGCGTACAAATTTTTACAGATAAACGCCAATTTATGTTTATTAATTTTAATCAGTCTCTTAAAATTCAAAATTTCATATACGTTAACAATAAAATATAATTTAGACTTTTTTAAAATATATTAGATTTATAAAATAATCATACCCTTAAATTAAAAATTCAAATATCCTTATATAAAAAATTATAATGTTATAATTATATTTATTAGGAGTATTCTCTCAATATATTTAAATAACTTATTTATTTTATAAATCCTTTTAGAAATGTCTTCAATAACTTTCTCTACTATCAATGATATTATTAATACTAATAATATTTGTAAGTATTAATCAATTTACTTTACTATTATTAATTCCAAGTACATATATTTATTCCTACTCTTTTAGCCTTCAATACCACATTATATTTTCACTATTATTATTAGATAAATAATGATGAGCCTAAAAATTGCGTTTTAAAATAATATAGCCACTTTAGAAAATAGCAGTTTTAAATGTTTAGTTCACCCATTAGAAGAAAATTAAGTTCCACACGATTCAATTATTTATTTAACATGTATTTATGTGCATGTACGTGTATCAAATTTATGTGTTACATTGCCAGTACACGATACATTACACTTGTAGAATTTCGCAATACTCGCAAATTTCGTATATACTTTTAATTTTTTCTCACAATTTTTATTTAATGCTTTAAAATTATAGATAACATGACAAAGATCTTTTATTATCAATTAGATCTTTATTAAAATAGGTCAGATATTTATTACAATAATTTCCGAATATTTTAAATTTCGCTGAAAATTGCGAGGTATTGTATACAACAGAAACGGCTAACAATTCGATCGCGAGCGACCGGTAGAACATTATCACTATCTTCGTCTGGATCATGGTTCGCAGAAGATTATGTAAGAATTCAAATAAAAAAAGTGAGGGGGCAGGTGAAGTGATATGCCGCGAATCCATAGGTGTACATTATAATTTTGCCTGCTATTAGGATTCTGTTTACATCCATTACGTCTTATGTTTAAATATACAATCCGAAAATAGTTACTTCGCAAGTAAGATGCATTAGAATGCAAGTTTGAAAATTTTAGAATAAAATGCACACATCATCTACTCTCTCAACTATGTATACAAGATATTACAGGCACGTATACTAATAATAAAGGGCGAAATAAATAGGTATGGTAATTCAACATATAATACAAAAAATACTTGTTTATGTACTTTGGAAAATAACCTACCAATAGCAAACGAATGACAAATTATTAAGTCCCCTGTATTTACATACACTGATAAATGATTATATACAAGATCTTCAAGTAATTGTGTGAGACATTTGGTAATCTTTTTACCTATATGTGGATATTAATTTATATTCGCCAACTTTTAAAAGGTCATGTAAGAGTAGAAAATCTTTAGAACTATGAATTAAAAACTATTCTAATTTATACAAAAAGAAGCAGTATGTAGGCAGGATGAAGTATTTAACTCGTTCACCTTAATTTTTATTGTTACATATTGTATAAAAAACTGTTTCCAACAAAACTTGTTCGATATAAAGAGAAGCGTGTACGCAACCATTAATTGTTAGCAATTTTCCCCTTTTATCAAAATATGAGGGTCGTTTTAAGTTTTTAACTATACTGTTCATTAGTTAATTATGTTATCCGAAAAAAAAACTAATGACTACGTAAGAAATCAACACTGAGTATTAAAAATCGAGAAATGAAACCTGCATTTGCATCGAATAAGCCAGGATTAGCAAAAATATTTTCGGATGAATCGAAGTTCAATCGTATTTCGTCCGATAGATTGCAATCATAAGATTTGCAATCACAGTGCATTATTATACCAATATCTTTCTTTCTTCACGCGTTAATCTTTTATCCGCTCCCGTATCTTTTTGATTGCTAATCATTACCCGTGTTGTAAAGATGATAACATCCTTTAAAACTAATGATAAAAATTATATTTGTTCGAACACGTCGAGATGTTCCTACCTTACTTTTTGATTAAATGACTGAACATTTAGATTTTGTATATAATATGAATAGTATGCACAGCGGTTGTAATTTACTAGGTTTCAAATAAAAATATGAAACGTGACTTTAGTATGCATTTATGACAAAAATGAATGTTGAAATATATAAAATATATATTATATTTCATTGTATTATATTATATATAATATATCATACAATTAACTTAGATAATTTTTAGTCTGCATAAAGATCCACAATCTAGTAACAATATACAATCCATTAATCATTTATTTTGATATAAGAAAATTAAATTATATACATTTTCTTTTGAAATCTAGTTCGTTATGACTATAGTGCAAATTATTTGCGTGGAATCTAAATGGTCGGACACTCAGGATAGATGACCCAGTTTACGTGCCTATCTCAATTTACGTACCCCTGGATTAAAGACGTATAGTAAAAAAAGGGTTTAATATATGCATAAAATGATAATCTCTATTTTTTATTATGCTTATCCATCACATGTATTGATACCCACTGTCTCGTGGCAATACAATATTTATTGTATATATTTAAATGAAAAAGATTTTTATTGATAAATTCTTCACAAGAATTTTATTATTATTTTATAATTATTGTATAATTAAACACTTCGATTATCATGTCACCCACTTCACTTCCAAATTATATTATCCACATGTGAGTGACAAAACTATTTGCATGGAAATTAATTTACTCATTAATTTATTAAAAATGCTGAAAATATCATTGATGTCATACACTTTAACGGTTCAATTATAATTGTACTATCTTAAATTATAATTTAATTTATTTAAAATTAAAAAACAATTATTTGCAAAATAACGAATCTTTCTCATGCGGACGAATATGTGTTAATGAGAAATAAACATGGAAATTTAAGCTGTTCCCGGGCAATTTGTTTAACTGCTTTTTTTTATCTTAAGACGAAGAACCATGTTAGCTTACAAGCTAATGTAATGTAATGAACACAGCTTACAAGCTGTGTAATAACACATTGTATAATATTTATTTGATTTCATACAAATTTTAAAAAACAATGTGTAATATATTATTACTTCACTTCACTTTTTATTTTACAGAATTAACCGATTTGGTTAACTATACAGGTATTAGAGATGCCCATATATCGATCTCTGAAATATCAGCATTAAATTGGCTATCACTGTGATATAGAATATTAAAAAGATATGGTTTATGATTTTAAGAATACATATTACTCATGGAGTGTCTGAGAAATGTCTAATCTACATGTGTCCGAAAGTCAATCCTTTCGACAACAAATCGGCTTTAATTATCTACGAATTTTCGATAACGTGAATGAATTTCTCAGTAACACACAATGCCTCGAGGAGGAATTCGGAATGAAAAATCAAATTCTACTCTGTTAATATGTAATAATCGGTTAAACTACATTGCGCGTATGATGCCATGATATTGTGGATATTATGAATGTAATTATCTATTACACTATCATTTTCAATAATAGTATCTTGTATTTCAATAAATACACATAACCATTTTATATGAATTATAATATTACCTGAGGGGACTAATTTGTCCATTATAGGGAATTAATATGTTCCACTACATCTAGAATTTAATAAAATTTGGTTTTTCTCAAAAAGTGGTCTAACATTACAATATTTAAAAAATTTTTTCGAATAGCCTCCAAATAATCCTCTAATTCGAAATAATTTAAATATATTATAACAAATAATCAAATCATATAATGAATAATTTAAATATATTATGTGCACAGTCTTTAAAATGACATAACTTTTATAAAACTGAACGAAATGACAAATTTTGTTAGAAAATAGGACTAGTCTACTAAACAATGACTAAAATGATTTTTTTTTATTGTTGCTACTACTTGATACATAAAAATTTCACATTTCTAACTTTTTTATCCGAGCCTATAACGAAAATTTAATGAATGCGTTTTGTAAATCTCGGCAACTTGCATGCATGCTGAAATTGTTACCGAAATCAGTTAATGTTTTTACGAGATGCAAACAACTAAAAATTAAGCCAAAGATCGCCGTTTTATTTCCATTTTTTACACTTTTGATCGGTAACTTCGCGTTAATGGATTTCGCTTTACACGGTGCAAAAATTTAAAGGTGGAAAAACCACCGATTTGTTTCTATTTTTTGCACTTTTAACCGATAACTTCGCGTTAACAGATTTCGCTGAAATTTTCTGTACGCATATAAGGTACCAAGGTATACAAAACACATTTTTTAACACAAGTTCAGGTACAAAATTTAAAAAATGGAACTCTTTCCTTTTTGTTGTCATTCCTAGTAATAGCAAAATTCGAAAAAAAATTGATGTAGTCATGGTACGCTAAATTAGTCCTCTAACATTTTAAAAACTTTAAACCCACCGTAGCTCAGTTTGTAAGTGATCGTTGTTGTTCTAAATAAATAATAATAAAAGATCAACTAAAAAATGCGGGCAATTGAATGCAACTTTAATGAAAACTTTCTTATCACAGTAAGTTTTCCCTCTGTTGTAATGCAAAGGTTACATCTGTAAGTCATTAAACGATATAGGTACGTTCTGCATATATTTTTCCCGAATCTCGTATTGTTTACACGCGTTTTGTATTCGTTTTTGTAATTTCTATACAATATTTATGTGTAACAAAATAGACTAATGTTGTTATATGTCTACTATAAAACAAACTATGACGAAGAAAATTAATATTGAACTTTCATTCATAAAAGAATAAATAATAATAATAATAATAATAATAATCTTGTATTGACAACCTCCACATTCAATGCGTCTCTAAAAATCTCATTCACGTTATCGGATTTTCTCAGATATTAAAAGTCGATTTTCTGTCAAAAGAGTTGATTTTCAAGGCCCAAGTTATTGGACATTTTTTACCCCTCTCGATGAGTACTATAAATCCTTCAAGTGATAAACCACTCTTTTTTTTAACACCATGAATAGTAGCGATAAGTGTACCGAATATATGACTTACCTAATACAGTGATTCTAACGGCACCCGTAAGAAACAATAAACGGAGAAACGCTCTGGAGCGTACTGGTAGCTATCTACAAGTTCTCCCTGTTTATAACCTCGGTATAACTTGCGAGTGAGCATGTGAGCAACGATAGCACGCTTGCTATATCTTCTCAATCATTATCATTCTGGGGGGTAAAGGCAAAGATCTTCGTTTGACAAATAAATAAGCTAACAGAAATGCTGTAATAGAAATCATGGAATTTATGGAAGATGTATAACAATTCAGTTGAACACCGACAAAAAGTGCAGACATTATTCCATCAATTTAACCCTTTGTATTCGAAGCCATATCAACTGTAAATCTGAAATAATTTTTCTGGCTTTTAGTATTTCCATTTTACATAACAAAATTCATTCTATGCATATGAAATTGAGTCTTGTGACTCATATAACAGTTACACTTTCAACAATTTGTTAAATCTAAGCTTTGGCGACATCTATAAAAGCAATTCTGGAACGTGTTACAACAATTTTAATGGCGCCGCAGAGTCACCACTCGAGTGCAAAAGGTTAAACAACAGTTGCGTTTTACCCTAATACCCTAATGATACATTTTATTTCAATATTTATTACAAGGAAGTAAAATAATTAATATTAGAACACCTGAACCCTTTAAAATTGCGGATATTAGATTCTTTATTTTATAATTATTGAGATTGTAAAGAAATACTTTTGTGAGGAAATATTGGATATACTTATTATCAAAATTGTAGAGTATATTACAATTGGCTAAATGAGAGACTTATAAAAGAACTTTAGAAACTCGCAAATTAAAAAAATATATAAAATTAATTGTGTGTACAAGTAAAGTAAATTTTCTATAACACATACCTGTTTCTTCATTTATTCCATAATTCCTTCTTAAAGAGTGATTTCAACCCTTAAAGGGAACGAAAAGTTATGTTTTTCATCAAATATATCAAGAACATTACTTCGAGATATTGAAAAAGGGTTTAAACAAATGTTAGATCTCATTTTTATGTTTTCAAGAATGTGTAACAAAGTTTTCCAGAAAAGTTTTCTCAGTATCCCCTATCTATTCTTTGAATTTTTTTATATATTCTTTTATAAACTAATGAGACATCGAATTTAAAGTCTTCTATAGGATTTCTATTATTAGATTAGTTTTGTAACAAATATCTTATCGCACTGTTTTCCCGTTAAAACACGATACATTATAATGTGTATTAATATTTTGAAATAATTTGTCAGGAATAGATATAAATATTGTACACGCGCATCGAAATCGTTTAATTACAGTCACTTACCCACAAACAGCTTTGAAAAGCGGATATTCAGAAGAGCATCCTGGGTCTGACCAACTGTAGTGTTTGTGGAATGCCTAATTTTATCAGGTGTTAGTGGCGAGGTGATTATTTTTCTATCACGGACATTTTTACGATCAGTATCAGTACCCTTCAACTTTTAATCTGTCAAATGATTGACTCAATCAACAAACATACGTTTTAAGGGAAACGTGTTTTAAACATCTCTTATACAAGAAAATTCAACAACTATTGTCCGAAATGTATTAAAAAATATTTGAAAAATTTTGTCGAACAAAAATAATGCAACATTAAAATTATTATAATAAATGATGAAATGACAAAATATTGAGTTCGTCCTTACTACTCTCAACACCTAATACATTATAATATGTTTCCAATAATTGTGTCGTGTATTGATAAGAAAAAAACTTGTCTGTGTGTGCTGCCATTAGAAATCGAACGACAGCTGCAAAGAGATTCGATTTTAAATGAACCTAAACACGTGTTTTTTTATAGTTTTTTTTGGTCGTTTGAAACGTAGCATATTTCCGTTACGTGTATACGTGGTCTAAGGCGAAATAATCACGTTCACTTATAACTACAAGTATAAATTTATTGATAACATAAATCTAAACCTAACAAACATTACAGTAAACGTATCGTTTAATTACATCTTTAGTACTACTCTGGCGACGAGGCATTCTGCGTCAACGTTTTTCGCGGGTGAGAAGAAGAAAGGACTCGTGGAACTACCTGCCCGCCATACCTCCTGTGGAAGTCTTTATATAAATAAACTATTTATACTTAACACTTATAATTTAATTAAACTCTTTGTACGAAAATATTATCAATAACTCATTGCTATGAAAACAATTACAATTGAATAAATATTTACAAGGTGACCAATAACTTATTCATTAACATAATTTATTTATAAAAAAAGTTAATAAAGCAGAGAACATTAATTACATCCGCCATACACTGATTACTTATACGCCGCCACACAAGTAACAGTCTAACTAAATTCGTCACGTTTTTAGATCTACATTATCGACATTATGAAATCTGACTCCAAAAAATGTATGTATTCTAATACAGGCTGAGATCATCAAATATCTGTGTAATTTTTATTAACTCCGGCATTAACACAGTACACTGAACCTTTTTTCGAATGATACCATTAAACAGCGAAATGTATTCAGATATAAGATCCAAAAGTTTGAACCCATGTCTTCGCCTTATTTTGTCGAAAATTTTGTCACTCTATCTTCATCATGTCGTTACAGAGTCTAACCCTTTGTAACGTGGCGCACTCCGCGGGCTAATACCCATAAATCATGCTTATTTTAAATTGGTTACTTGAGTGAGCTCCATTCTTGCTTGATCATCCAAGTTCCCCGGACAAATGATTCAATTGGTATTACCTGTGGAAAAATAAATTTACGTTACAACTTCATGTTATTGGAGAGAAAAAAATTTAAAAAATAACTATCATACGAGAAAAAGTATGAGAGAAGTATAGCAATAAATCGATGGATCCACTTCTGGTTCTTCACCTTGATTTTTTCTATCTCCCCTTATATGATTCCTAGCCCGCTGTACTTTGAATTCCGCGAAAACAAAAGATTCCTTTCATTAACCCTCTCAGTGCCGAGCGAAAAAGCCAAATTTCACGATGTTACTAGGGTTTGGAAAAAGGCTCATAAAAACCAAACGAAAAGCAATATTTACATAATTCAAAAAGCAGTGTATTAAGGACAAAATTGAGAATGAAACAGTGACGCCAATTTTTTTATATTTATTAGAAATTACATAAATAGGAAAGGTATAAGTATAAGGCATTTTTCGCCAGTGCAGCGCAAGCCAATATATTGGCCCACCGGCACTAAGAGGGTTAAAGTAATAGACACCCCATTTTTTTGTTAGAAGAAACCACTGTAGGCACGTTTCAACTGCCACAATTGACCGATTTTCATAGTATAAAAGGGACACAATTTCCTCCATCAACTACCAGTATTCTTCCACGAAACGCAAAGTAAAGATCGCAATCGTTCGAATCTCTCTCTTCCGGGTATATCAATTTAACCCTTTGCACTCGAAGCCATTTTGACTATAAATGTGAAACAATTTTCCTGGCTCATAGTATTTCCATTTTATATAACAAAAGGTATTTTATACACATGAAATTGTTTCTTGTAACTCATAGCAACAGTTCTACTACTCAACAATTTTTTAAATCTAAACCTTATTGTTATAAAAATTATTTTGAAACGTAATAGAACAATTTTAGTGGTGCCTTAGAGTCACCATTCGAGTGCAAAGGATTAATAGTACTTGTCGAATCTGGTTAGGTAATATGAAACCCCTCAATTCTCAATGCGTCAAAATCGAGAACCCGGAACTTAAGCTCCGTCACGGTCTTATACTTGAACAGTTGTAAGAGTTCTTTTTTCTTGTAATATGCCTCTTTTTGTATCGAAACTTAGAGATTCATTTATTTCAATTTACAATCTCTTACTGATCCCAGTTACTAGCATCAAGCATCAAATTCGCCACAACTTAATAAGTTACGAGGCTAACTATGTATCTTACGGAAATTTTGTGCAAAGTGTAGGTAGGAAAATATACTTAGTTTTCTAGAAATGTATTTCAACTATACATAGATATACTACATAAAATTTTACAAGAAGAAAAAAAGAAAAAACTGGTTAACTTAATTATTTACATATCTTAAACAAGTAAATCCGCAAAAGTTTAAAGAATTTCAAGAAACTGTCGCATTATTTTTAACTTATTAAAATGATAAAAAACGCGATAAATATATATGTAGCTTCTATATCTTGCTAATTAATGCAGATAAGTTTTGCATTCTAAATCGCCATCTATACAGGGTGCACCAAAATTATACATACTCCGAGCAATGAGGAGTTCCCGAAGCCATTTCAAGTAACCTTTTCCTTTGCTGAAATATAATCTGTGGCTTTGTTAGCCAGTTATTATTGAAAAAACAGTAGAGTATGAGACACAAGCATGCGAGAATTTAAGCGCCTACACGACGGAAGTACGGAGGTATTTCATGTAACAGTCTAGTAGTTGTAATTATCTGCTTCCCGTATCAAAACGTATGGAAAGCAGCGTTATCTTTCCAAAGTACATCTTTTTTTACTTTATAACGTTTACACGACCCTGGTTAAATACAATTTCCATTTTTCTGTGATAAATAGAAGTTAGTTATTAGTCGTAAACGACACTAATTTACCATTGTCGTCATTGTAATATATTCAACAAAATTTCCACGTCGCTGTCACCAAATTCCTTGAACGTTTTGTAGGTTTATGTTTAAAATATTTATCACTCTACGAACTTGGTTAAAAATTCATTATTGAGTTATTCCGCATTCAACGATTATGATTATCTATGCGTGATGACAGATGTTTACATGCAAATTCGTAGATATTGGTAATAAGTTCATTAAGTTTAGAACGTTATTTCCTTAAAAAATCTCGGTTACTTAAGAACATACTACAAAATCCAATTCTGTTGACCTTGATATGGGCTGTGAACAACTAAAGATCGGGAAAATCGCAGTTTATATATTTGTGTTAAACATATTTTTTACATATTCCTTACATTAAGTAACGTCAAAATTATGTTAATTTGTTATTTAATTCGATTGTCCAGTTCATTAAAACAATCGGGAAATGGGGGGTACCTGTGATCATTTCAAGTAACTTTTTCCTTAGCGAAAATGCAATCCGAGGCTTCGTTTACGAGTTATTAATGAATAAAATTGGCTGCGCACGGACGATTTTTCGTGCTGCTGCGCATTCTTTTTTTCATGAGGAGGGGAATGCGTGCAAGTTCAAGGTTGCCCACTAAACCCCTCCTCGGACATCAGCCCTTTAGTTACCTCCCCTCACGGGATTCCTGCGCAGGGGGGAGTAGGTCACTCAGTGCCCTAATCCGCTTAAAGACGGCCGCGGTTAGCCACTCTTCTAGTCATGATGCCTGCGCGCCGTTCTTCGTCTCTTATCAGCTGTTGTTTTTGTCAAAGGACGTTGCGGATGTAGTCCATAACGCAGGGCCTCTTGTCTTCATTGCTGAGTTGGGTGACCAGATTCTCCACACTCACAGCGCCAATCTCCCTATCGCTGACAAAGTTCCTACACCTTGTAAGGGCGTGCTCTGGGTCGTCTGGCTCGACCCCACACGCCAAGTACGCGGCACTCGTTCTTTTGCCTATCCGACACAGGAACTCGGCGAAACAACCGTGTCCTGTGAGGAATTGGGCAAGATAAAAATCCAGTACTTTAGGGCCCCACTGGATCCACTCGCTGATATTGGGTATCAAGCGGTGGGTCCAGCGGCTATACCTAGCGGCATCCCATCTGGCCTGCCACCGTGCCATGGTGGCAAGCCGCTCCTGTCTCTTTATCCGCCCAACTCTGGACCGGTAATCCGCCGTGCTCCGGTCGAGGCTCGCTAAACGCTCATATATCCACTTTCTCTCCTCCGCCACCATAACTAGGAGAGGCATGCCTGTCAGGACACACACGGCATCGAGGGACGCGGTGCGGTACGTCCTGGCCACCCTCGAAAGGATGGACTTCTGTACCGCATTAATGCGTTTGACGTTTTTCCCTCTTCCCGCCGCGTGGGCCCAGACCAGGGCAGCGTACAACACTACAGACTCGACGACCCTGCAGTACAGCACGCTAGCCCAATAGCTGCCCCCTCCGATATTGGGGAGGATTCGAGAAAGCAAGCCCTCGTATTTGGAGGCCTTGTTGCAACAGTGCTCAACGTGGGCGCCGAACATCTGATATCCCTCGAGCATCAGTCCCAGGTAGCGTATTGACTTGAACTCCTGGAGACTGACGGCGCCCAGACTAGCAGTTATTGCCTGGGGGGCCTTCCTGCTAGTCAGGTGAAGGATCTCGGTCTTTTCCTCTGCCAGCGACAATCCCTTGCTGGAAAACCAGCTGCCCAGTACCTGCATGAAAAAGTTAATATTGCTTGTTACCCGGGAGGGTTTGCGAGCCGACACAACCAGGGCAACATCTCATTCCCGGAGCGCGACGGGTCAGGTCTATGCTAGGACTTTCAGCTGCGTTCGAAGGAACAAACAAGGATTTTAGAAATGTCCTATTAATTTTTATTATAACTCCTCGCGGAATCGAATTTCACATGACACTTTAAACTATCACAATATCTGGGATGGAACAAGACAGAATTTGTTATAGGTGACATTGTCGACAATGGTCCATTTTGTTAGAATACACATTTCTGTGCACACTTTAACACGTTGACGCCGGCTTACAATAGATTAAAAAGAATAATGTGTACTCACAGGTAAAATTAGTCACATAATGTAGAACAGGTTTTAACAGGAGATCAAAACGAATGGCTTATGGCTTACATGGCTGGAAGTTGATGCGATTTTTAGTATTTGGAAAAGAATACGTCGACTAACTGAGTCTATTTTATCACGTGGCACGACTAGATTAGGGATAGGTTTTTATAAACTAACCGAGTTTATTTTATCACGGGGCGCCACTAGGTTGGGTGAACAGGTTTCGTGAACTATTGATACTTCATTAATCATCGCTGCGTCATTATAAGGTAGAAAATATTTTACGTACTAACCGAGTTTATCTCATCACGGTGCGCTACTATATATGTATAATACGCTTTAGAGACTTAAATTGAATTGCATCGTCGCTTCTCAAAGAAAATTAAGATGTATCTCGAGCGGCAAAGATGTACCTTTGTGGATTGTATCGGCTGCAAGTTGTTATTACAAGTCATTCGTATATTACAAAATACGTGTGGGGGTAAATATATCGCGGATTTTTGCAGACGCTCTCAGTTGCTACATCTAGTCAGGGGGCTTGTAACTTCATAATGATATACATAAGTACTTAGTTTAAATGGTCGAAAGGAAATCAAACTCGATTTTGCAGCGTTCGCTCAGTAGTAATTGACGTGGAACTATCCCAATTTTTGGTAGAGTTTAGGGCCATTCTATACCCAAATTTTCCTAAAACAAATGGTAGTGGGAAATGACCACATATGTCCAGATTGGACATATGGAAAGTATATTCTGGATAGTGCTATGATTCAAAAACATACAGAACGAATCCTTTGATCGGCGCCAGCAGGTGTACACTCCTTAGGAAGGAGCAAAGAATTTCTGGAAAATGACACGACCAAAGGAAATATTCTTGGTTAATATTGGTATTGTTACGTACGGAGATTTTCTCACGACGTTTTTCTTTCCTTCTTGAAGGCATACGCTAGATAACGTCAGTGGTGAACGCGGCCCTTTCATTCAAAAATAGAATATCTAATTCGCCGTATAGGCGCGAATTCAATAAGGGTCATACATCCCCGATTCTCGGTACCATCCGCGGTGTGATCTGGGTCACATTGGCCCGGTCTCCACTACCAAATCTTCTAGTTTAGCTGCGTATAAAAAGGCTAAGATTTTTCTTCTCTTCGGGCAGTTTCAAGTCAAATCGCGACGCGAGACGTAGCAAGATCGAACCAAGTTCTCCTTCGAGCAATAGTTAACCCCCGCCGACTTGGTGCGAAAACCAGGGAGCGTGTCTTAGGACCATCGCGAATCTTACACTACACTTACGCACTTGTAATAGATTGAAGTTGTTAGATTATATTAGTTTTTACTTTCAACTCAGTGTACAAGTTTATTTCATTTCCATCTCCCAGTTCGAGTCAGTTGTTGGTAACGATCTCACAAAGATACACCTTTACCGCTCGAGGTGTATCTACTAATAATTCTTTGAAGTTACGAGGCAAAATTAGAGTCAATCCAAAACCCCATTACCCAATCAGGTGACGACCCGGTGTTGAAAGAGACATCGGCCAGTCCACGAAACCAACTTCCTATCTAGGTGGCGACCCGGTGATGAAAGAGGCACCGGCCAGTCCACGCAAGTTCCTCCTAGGCGGCGACCCGTTGATGGAAGAGGCAACGGCCAGTCCGCGAACCAAACCTATCCCCCAGGTGGCGACCCGTTGATGAAAGAGGCAACGGCCGGTCCACGAATTCTTTACTAAGGTGGCGACCCGGTGATGAAAGAGGCATCGGCCAGTCCACGAAACCTTTTACCTTTACACCTGGTGGCGACCCGTTGATGAAAGAGGCAAGGGCCAGTCCACACCTACCCTACCTTTACACCTAGACGGCGACACATTGATGAAAGAGGCAACGGCCAGTCCGTGAAACATCCCTACACCTAGGTGGCGACCCGTTGATGAAAGAGGCAACGGCCAGTCCGTGAAACCTATCCTATTAAGGTGGCGACCCGGTGTTGAAAGAGACATCGGCCAATCCACGCATTCCTCCCAAATTTCCGCACAAACTCATTTACCTCCGGTCACGTGTGCAGTGGCCCTCGGCTCGTAACAGTATCTAAAAAAGTTTGGTTTTTGAACGTTTATTCTAATGAGAATTTTTAATAATTAATATTAGTATTTTTAATAACTATTATCGATATTAGTACCGTCGTTTTCTAACGTAACAATCACATAACGATCAGAAGTTTAATTTTTTGGCCCGTGAACAGCTAGCACTTTGACTGGATCTACTCTGCATTGGTTCGCCAAGTGGAAATTTTCAAGGTTTATGATACTGACAAAACACCGACCAATGAGAGACGAGTTCCAGTACCGGTAGGCGGATTGGTTTCCGTATATCTTTGTATGTAATACTCTCCTTAGAGACAGTAAACGCAAGTCACTGTGAGTACTATTTGTGTACATAATAGATATATAAATCAGGAATAACTGCTAGCGCTTAGTTGTCGTACAACTACAAGGGAAGGAAGTTATCCTCTTATAGATGTTCACTTAAAGAATTACCAAGAGAATATTCGTACGTACTATAAGCTTTTATTATACATATCATTTAATCGATGGAAATATATAAATTAAATAATCAAAAACGTCATAATTACAGCAATAAACAGAATTAATGTAGATATTTACGTTGTTACTTAACAACTTTAATAAGTCGAAAATGACATAATTCAAATTGTTTCATTGTTCTTAATGTTTAACATTTAATTGACTCATATAAATGCATAAAATCTGCAATCTAGTAATAACGATAGTGATTTATATCCTAATATATTACAAACAATGCAAATACAAATTTTTTACTGCGTGTATAGTAATAGTGACTCAACTAAAGTTAATTTCGTTGGTTATGCATGAAAAGATTCATTCGTGCGAGTAATGGTAGTTCAGGGAATTATCTCATGCCGTTTACCTACAATTTCAAAAAATTGTTTAATGCGTTACAATATTATTTAATTATTATTTTAATTTTGAGGAATTAGTAGTGTTAACAATTTTGTTGATTCTCATTGTATCGCGAATATTTTGCATACATAACAAAAATGAGAGATGCAACTTGAAACCCTAGACAGGTTGAAGTTTAAGAATCACAACATATTGCTTGAAACTAATCAATATTATCAAAGAAAACCAGAGATTTCAAAAATTTTTATTTCACACGGAGATCTGCAGCCTGATTATGACAGTTAATAGAATGAATAATGCAAGATGATTAGAACCAAGTCTAATACAAATAACATTTGTATTAAAAGAAATAACATTATTCAATTCGGTCTACATCACTTGAATTTTTTGGAGAGGTTAGAGAAATTGGTTTACTGTACAAAGATTATAACATTTTTTTTTAATTTTCAATTACTTAAAATTATAAAAAAAATAAAAAGCTGAGGTTTTTTAACTTATCTCAGCCTGTAACGAAAGTTTAATCAACACGTTTTGTAGAAAAATGTTGTTACGAGTGACGAAAACAACAAGAATTGTGAAAATCGTAGTTAGTAGCTCGACTATGCATTAATCGATTTCATTGAAATTTTTCAATATGCTTACAAATGACCGAGACTTAATCGACATATCTTTTTAAGTTTAGAGATATTGAAAACTTTCATTGTGGTATGAGTGATAGTGTAATAAAACCCATATCTAGTTCTATTAGACACACTTAGTAATCTAGAACAAGTTCTAATTTAAAAATTAGCCAAAGTGTTGACCTTGACAATATGCAGTCGGTATACCGACTGTAGTTTGAAGCCACTGAAATTGATGGAGTTTATCCTTCCTCAGATAAACGCCGAAAAAGAAACGAAAAGTAAATTGGTCTAGATAGTAATTCCATCCGTTCAACAATTAAACTTATAAGAACAACAAATGTCAATATCAAGGTTGTCGATGACAATATTTATGTATATTTTACGATTCTCATCCATCCATTACTTTTTAATAAATGGTAACCATCGATTAAACTTCTGGAGGATTATTTGTTATAATCAACCTCCATTGTGAATATTACGCAAACTAAAATTGAACTGTGATAATATGTATCAGCAAAGGTTGCTTAATAATATTAATGTCTTTGGTGACACACTCCAAGGAAATTGAAAGCAGTAAGGAGGACACAGTTTATTACTGAGTACGTTATCTGGTAATATTGTTGCGGGGACGTTCGCATAATACCGGTATAGTTAAATAAATTAGACTATATTATAGCAAACCCTCCTGTAGCGATGTACTCTTATGCCACCATTTGGTACATATGACAAATAAAATATTCATCATCTTTATTTCGACATATGTTGCCAAGGTTACCCTTCTAAGTCACCCTCGAGAAGTTTCAGTCGTTGCTCATCGTTCTTTAGAAAGTTATTAACAAAATAAATTTCATGGATATTACGCACTGGTTACATATTTAACGAGCCAGTACTGATTATATATCTAAAGAGTACTTTATGCGCAAATTTTCGACTCGGAGCCTCGTACAACGCTGTTATAGTACATTATGTATAGAATACAGCGTGTTTTGTTTAAATGAGAACAGTGAAATATCTCGAAAGGAATTGAAAATACAAAAGAATGTTCCTACAAAAGTTTTTTTAGCAGTATTAATAGATTTTTATGGTTGGAGAAGTGAAAGAGATTTCAAGATTAACTCAATTTTTCTAAACAGAATACCATATTTTTTTTATAAATTTCACTGTAATAACAGGTATGTGTTACCTGTGTAATTTGTGATAACAAGTATACCACATTCGACAATGCAAAATGAAAGGGTCAACTGAGGGGAGGAATTAATATTTATATATATTTCATTCCATAACTAAAAACTAACATAGCATTTAAAAACTAATATTTAAGTTTTATATTATGCATAGCAATAGAATTCAAAATTAGCAAAATTGGCTCACGTGATATCGGATAATCGTCTAGTGCTGAAATGGGAAATTCAGTTGAGTGTCGCGTTAACTAAAACTTCGATAAATCTGAATGTTCTAAGGCGGCCTTAGGATCTGTAAAACCCCGTAACCGAATATTGTTTTTCCCTTGATGAAACGGGCCCAAAACGGTATTGAGCATCATAACACAAAAATTCGACGTAAATTATTCTCCCTAATTCAATCAAATCAATTTTTTTAGGGAATCGCAATCCTACAATTTGACCAATAAGCGATAAGCAGCCAAAATAATGACGAACTACCTGGAACTCTTATGGGCTCTAGTCGTACTAGCTATCGCCTTTTACTATTATCTAGTCTGCAATTTTGATTTCTGGAAAAAACGTGGCATACCTGGCCCAAAACCTGTGCCGTTATTCGGTACCGACAAGGATCTAATTTTTGCAAATGTATCTGTGGCGGATGTGGTAGAAGATCTTTATCAGAAATACAAAAATGAACCAGCTGTTGGACTATTCAACGGCAGATCGCCCGTTCTTGTTCTACATGATCCAGATATTGTAAAGACCGTCTTGATCAAGGATTTCTCCATGTTTGTAAGCCGACCGCATAAACCTCACGAGAGGGTATGTATGAGAACCAAAAAGGATGAATATATTTGATAAAATGTCATGTATTTAAATTTAAAAAAGGGACATTCGGTAAACAACTAGTGCAAAATATTTGTATATGACGTTTTAAGGAAATTACTTTAAATGAAATTTTAATAATAACTTCAGTTTTGTAATTGAATAAAATTCCATTTAAAGTGATTTCGTTCAAACGTCGTATAAGAATCTTCTTCACTAAACTGTAACTGTTTCTCCAGTGTTCCTTAATGCTTTCAAATTCATAACGATTTATGGAACAATATTTTAATGCTGAAATTGCAACACATGACAAGACCAACTGCAGTCGCCGCAGGAAGTATTTCGATACCTGTTCAGTCTAAATAACATTTCCAAAATTGAACCAGTTGGTTTGCATTTTGTTTAAAGGTTAGGCCGACTAGATTGTCTAGTTTGCTAGATAAGGAGTAAAAGGTATTCTTGTAAAGGCGCAATTGGTTGGAATGATAAAAAATTGAAAAATATACCGTTATTCGAAATTTTTACCTAAACTAAAGACAAAAGTTTGAACAATGTGTTTCATACACTTGATAACTTATATACATGCTGACAATTTAGTCGAAATCTCTTAATGCAGACTTCAGCAGTAGTTATTGAATAATATCAAAATCTTTAGATTTGTTACAATTATTGGTTGAATGTCGTGAAAAACTGCAATTTTATTTATTTTTTATTGTTTATAGTATATTGAAACCTTTACCAATTACGATGACATTTTTGGAAAGTACACAAGTTACAGAATTTTGTAAAATGTATTTAAATGTTCATTATAAGTTCAGGCAGAAAAAGGTGAAAAACTATAACTGTTTTATTGTTTTATCATTCCAACGAATTGCAATTTTCGAAAGATAATATTTATTCTTCGTCTAGTAAACTGGTAAGTCGAATACCTCAAACAAATTCGAGACATTTGGGTCAATTATAAAAAATTTATGTCAAGATTATGTTTTTACAAAATGACATGAATCTCGTCTGAAATGTTTACAGACAGAACCTATGTCCATCAACTTATTCTTTCTCGATGAGGTAAGGTGGCGACCGTTAAGGCCGAAGCTAACTCCGTTGTTCACATCAGGAAAACTGAAGGGTATGTTCAGTTTGATGGTGGAGTGTGCTGAAACTTTAGACAAATATTTAGACCATGTAGCCTCGCAAAATGAAATAGTCGAAGTCCGAGAGGTGGCTGCGAAGTTCACAACCGACGTGATTGGTAGTTGCGCATTCGGAATTAACATGAACACTATGAGCGACGAGCACAACGAATTTCGTGCTAGAGGCAAGCTAATCTTCGATCCAACTATTGAGAATACGATACGATTGAAGTTAAGACTGTTCCTGCCGAAGTTCTACGACTTAGTAGGATTTGTGTGGCCCGATAACAAGTTGGCCCCCTTCTTTACAAAGGTTGTCATGGACACGATCAACTATAGGAAGAAAAACAACATTCACAGACCCGATTTCCTCCATTTGCTCATGGAACTTCGGGACCATCCGGAAACGATGGACGACATTGGTAAATTCCACAGAAAATCTCGTTAACAAGATTAGTTTACGATATGTGCCTTTTTATGATAACACGAGGGTGAATTAAAAACATAACCTGGCTGTAGAATTTATCGGAATCAACTTTGAAAGAAAGCAACTACAGCAAATTTTCCCTAATAATCCATGTTAAAGGTTTCCTTAGATTACCCTTGTATTATATGTACATACTTACGTCTATATGCGTTATTCCTACGCCTATGGCTAATCAGATTCGAATCTACATGTAATACACTTTATCTCACTACTACCAGCAATTAATCAGTTTCAAGTAATAAAAGTGTCTAACGCAATTTCAGCTTTTATTTCAACAGTAATTTCTGACTGACCACATTTCAGAATTGACAGACCAGTTGATGACAGCTCAAGCTTACTCATTCTTCGCGGCCGGTTTTGAGACATCTTCAGCAACTATAAGCTGGACCCTTTTGGAGCTAGCTCAAAACCACGCCATACAAGACAAGTTACGTGATGAGTTGAATCAATATATGGAAAAATGCAATGGTAAAATCACCTATGAAAATATGAAAGAGTTACAATATTTGGATAAAGTGTTCAAAGGTAAATATAAGCATGGTAGTAATAATTCATACTTAAAATGGCATGTGTAAACTACAGAAAATCGCGAATTTGTCGATGGTGTGTCCCCACCCCCCTTTTCTTCCCCCTTCGATTTCAATGGAACCATTTTTAGTCATTTTCTATTAACCTAGAAGTAAGCGAGCAAATGGACAGAAATTTTAATCGAACCACGAAAATCTTAAAAAAATATAAAATATTGCGTTCGTTTTACATATAATGTTAACGATACACGCGAGGGAATATATTAAACAATAAACGTCACACATATACTGTTTAATTATCTCAGTTATTAAGCTCATTATACAATTAATACTTTTGTTGCTTCTTTAGAAACATTGAGAAAATATCCAGCAGGGGCCATCTTACAGCGAACAGCATCTAAGGAATACTATTTCGAGAGTTTAAAATTCTCAATACCAAAATCAACCGAAGTGTGGGTTCCAATATATGCATTTCACAAAGATCCTGTCATTTATCCAGATCCCGATAAATACGATCCGGAGAGGTTCACCAAAGAAGCTGAAGCAACGCGACACCCTATGTATTATTTACCTTTTGGCGACGGACCAAGAAATTGCATTGGTGTGTATATCCTTGATTTTTCAATCTTAATGTTATCAAATATTAATAACAGTCAATAACAGTCAATACATTGACTATGTATTCCTATACATAGTCTTTCTCTATCTTCGGATTTCTGGTCCAATACCCGTTATCCACGTAATCATTCCAACATTGTAGAATTTATTTCTTGTTATCGATATTTATACACAACGTTCGTTTCGATGAAATTTAAACATTCAGTATCTTCATAAATATTTTTGAAATGATTTCTAGTCTAAATTCACTAAAAAAGAATTCATTGATATCCTTTCCTTGTTAGAATTTGATATCAGTTTGTCGGTTTTCCAACTTTGGATAGTGCTCATATTTTCAACTTATACATCACACTCTTCCAACTATTATTTCAGTGTTTGGAAAAGTTGAAGGTAGTCTATAATTACTACCCTTTCATACACTTTCTTGCTTTAATTGGTATACATGATATTCGACGTTATTTTGCTTGAAGAATTCAATAAGCTTCTTATACAAGCCAATGCTGCGAGTGTTTATTATTATTGAATTATTAGTTACAATTTGATACCAGAATTCGGTAGAATTTATTATTGTTTTTATATTATTCATCATTAATGAATAATTCGTTACATTTTACACAAATATTGGTGGTGTTGTGGATGCAGAATTAGTGTTTGATTTTCTTTCTTAAGTAAAACATTCAAGAATTTCTTCAAACAGAACAATTTTTAAAAAAAGAAAGTATCACTGAAACTAAAATGCATCATTAAGTCATTTTGATCTGTTTAAATTTGCTAAATGTATTTGAGGTACCTTTCGTCTTTACAAAAATTTTCTCCGAAGCATCGTTAACGAGTTATTAACAAAAAGCAGTGACTAATAAGAGCTGAGGTCTTCTGACGCAAGGCAGCCGAGCCAACAAGCGAACAACGACTAGTATCGTTCATTGCTTCAGCCGCCTCGAGCCAGCTGGATCATGCCTCTCTTTGGTCACCGTTTTTCGTTAATAACTTGTAAACAGGCCGCGGATTGCATTTTCGCTACGGAAAAAAAGTATGCACTTCAAATAACCTCAGATAGCCTCCTGTTCCTGATTTTTAGATATTTGCAGTTCACTCTATATATTCTACGGAAAATAACGTAATCTTTAATTAAAATATAATTTTTATACTTTAAGTAGACGAAGTAGTGAAATTGAAAATGGCGAATTATAATAATATTATTTACCTTAGTATTTCCATAAAATCAAAGAAATATTTGCATCTTTTACTACAATTCCTTATCAATTTCACTATCACAAAATTATCTTTCAAAAAGTAGACACCTATTATTTAAATATGTTTTTTCACAGGTCTCCGTTTCGCTCGTTTCGAAACGAAACTCGGTTTACTGACAATACTTCGACGCTACAAAGTGGACATCTGCGAAAAGACGAAGCTTCCTGCCGAATTCGACCCCAATACATTTCTTTTGTCGCATAAAGGCGGAATATACTTGAAGATGACAAAAATCAAATAATATTGCGCTTATATATAATAGTTTCGGTACAGAGTTTTATATTTGTAATAATAAGAACTAAATAATATGAAATAATACTAATTACATTAAATAATGCTAACTGTATTAAATAATACTAAATATAATAAATATTTTATTAATAGACTTTAACAACACTTGGCATACAGATAAATTGAAATTACAAATCAATAATTTAAATTCATCTCTTTCTTCTCTTACATCTCGAGCTGTTATCTCTGTAAATGTTCTTTCTCACTCACTAATTGACATTTAACATGTTGACGCCGGCGCCAATATTCATGATTTCCTCTGTGTGGCGGCGCCCGAAATTTTAAAAAATTAAATAATTATGTTAAATTTTTATATTTTTACTATTGAATATCTGTTTATAATGTTGAGATGGAATGATATAAACCTATTTTGTATTACGACCCACCGGTGATGCACGCCGGTGTCAACGTGTGAAATCAAGTGTATAATAAGACTATTTTATATACGAAGATATCAACTCAGACCCTTACAGCATATACGAAAAATATTTCGTAATCCAGAAATCCTTAGCGAAAATTTAAACCGCGGATTTGTTTACGATTTGTTTGAGAGAATAGTAAGATAATATAGGGAAGAGAAAAAAGTAATGAAGGAAAAGACTGGTAAGGGAAGAAGAGCCCAAGGGAAAGATTGAGGCATTCGAAGGAGAACCGTCACCCTACGAACTCGTGTGTTAACGTAATCATTACATTTGTTATTGCCGTTGTTGAAGTCCCCGTCGTTGCCGTAGTTATCGCCATTGTTGTTATTTTATTATTCTTATTATAAGTCGTATGAAATTGTTGTGTAATACTGTTTATAAACTATCACTGTTATTATAATTTTAAGTTGTTTGTATTGTTTCATATTACTATGGTGTCTCGTGGGATTTTTTAACATTAATCCCTATATTGGTAAATATCCTGTCACTGTCACGTAGTAAAAAATACGGAAAGTTCACGTTCTGTGACTTGTTCATTGCTTTGAACGCGGCCTGAAGCTTGACGACCCCTCTCACTCGCCTATGATTGGTTAGTGTTTTTCGTCAATAACTCGTAAACAAAGCCATGAATTGCATTTGCATTACGGAAAAATTTACTTCATATAGCATTGCAAGTGCAAGTCATAATAAATAATACTTACGAATTTATGAATATACGTAGAGAATCGCTGCTGCGTAACTGCAGCGGAAGAAAGTTTCTGTATTATCACAGGTGTCTACATACATTGTAATCTTTTACTTTATTTTGGAGCACCAAAAGTACAAAGCATATCTTAAATATTAAATAAAATGAATTTTAAAATTTACCCAACTACCCTTGAGATCGAGACATTTATTTGAGAAACAAATTAAACAATACATTTCTTGGCAAATTTCTAATAACTAACATGAATAAGATAGTACAATTAAATACAATAAAATACAATATGCCACGTAATCTGACACATTCATAACCAGCATTTGTAAAAGCAAATTCTTATAGTAGCAATATTTCATTACATGCCATATACCTCCAATAAAATGTCAATTAAATGTTATCACAGTTATAACATTAAATAATGGCATCCATAGAATGAAATAGATTTTCTTTACATAGATTACAGGGCAATGCGACCATTAACATACAAATAGAAATAAAAAATATAAACATATGTTTACTGAAACAATGAAGATCTGCAATTGTTCATAAATTGCTTTTACAATATATGAAGATTAAAATCCATATTTTTATTTTAAATTATGCTTTCCTACTTCTTGATCTACGGACTCGTTCAGGGGCTGAAATAAGCAATAAATGTAGTATTGTTAATACAAAAATATATTAACGGATATAATATGAACAAAAACCTGAGAATAGTTACCTTTTTCTGATGTCTCAATTGATTCTCGAGTGATCATACTTCTTTTCTTCTCAGTAGACTGTGCTTTACTCCGTTTAACATGAGGAGTCATAGGAAGTGTTGGTTTTTCTATGCAACCAGTACAGTCTTTTTCTGTAATAAAATCCATTTATATAAATAATTCGGACGCGCCAAAAGTATATTTTTAACTATATGTTCAGAATTATTATTATTACCAGAAAATTTGACACTTCTTCGGGTAGATCTCCGTATGCCACTTTTTTCGTTTAAACTCATACCACGAATAGCGTCATGTAAATCTAGTTCTGTATTAATAAGTGTATCATCTTTACTACTACCCTTGATTGAACTTTTAATTTTAGTAGGAGCTTTATTTTCTTTGTATCCTGATTCATTCACATTCAGGGATATTTTTTTAGAGTATCTTTTTTTCTGTGTTGCTATATTTTCTGAAGTAATACTTCTATTTCTTAATACTCTTATGTTATCAGAATGTTCAGTTGTCCTTTCTTCTTGATTCATAGAGTTATTGTTTTGCAATTTCTGTTTGTACTCATTCAAATCTGTACTATCTACAATTTCTTTGCATGATGTAGCTATAATACACGATGATGGAATCTCATCATTTTCAAAAGCATTCTGTCTTGTTAATATTCCTCTTTGCAATGGTGTACTTAAACTAGAATTCAATATTGATTTCTGCAATGGAGTTATAGCTTTTATTTTAATTTTTTCATTTTTAGACTTTTCCAATTCAGAACATTTGTTGGAATCATACAAATTTGGATATTCTTCAAAGCTATTATCATCAAAAGCTAGCTTCCTTTCTGCACGAATTGATGTTTCATCATGAGCATAATAAAAGTCAAGATTATCTATTCTAGCAAGTGCATCAGCTAAATCCCTCCTTGTTTGTGTGTCATTATCTATAATTTTTTTGTTTAAAATGACATCTTCATCAAAATTAACTTTGTTTACCGACTTCATAAGAATATCTATCTGATTTGAATATTTTGATTGTTTTAATATACTCTTTGCTGGTGTTTGATGGGAATTAATGTAAGCTATGGAATCATCTAACTGAATTTCGGGTGTTTTACACATTTGACTTATTTTCATAACAGTTAAAGGACTGCTATGCTTCTTAGTTTCAGACAATTGCACTGTTCGCAACAAGCTTCGTTTAGATTTATTAGGTGTTCTCAATTTGTGTTTTAAATTTGGACTATTTTCATTGTTTCCATATTTATTACTTAATGTTTTATCATTTAAAATTCCAAGATCTTCTATATCATTATCATTTTTTGTTTCATCAATTATATTCTGCTTTCTTTTTGCTAAAAATTCCCTAATGCCATTTGATCTTGTATGTACTGTTTTTGTTCTCATAGCTACTTTTTTTTTTGTTCGAGATTTTCTAGTAGCAATTATTTTTTCCTCTTCCCATCCTCGTAAACGTAGTTGTTCTAATTTTTCAAATCGGAAATTACAATTCTCAACTTCTATATAAACCAAATCCCAGAAACCTTGCAAATCGTTGGATGTAACTAACATTTCTCCTTTTCCAGTAGCACAGTCAGTAACTAAATTACGAAATCTTACAAACTTTTTATTCATTAACAAGTTCGTTTGACCAATAGCTTGGTCAATTTGAGCTTTAGCATCTTCTGTAATACCTGGCTCGTCTTTTATTTTCGTCCATTTCTCACATAATTGGTTTTGCCTATCTATTTCTCTACTTAAGAGAAACTCAAAATATTGTGCTGTACGTTCTTCTCCTTCAATTGAAATATTGAGATTTTCCATAACAGACTCTTTAGTAGGAATATAGTCGCTTGATGTCTGATGGAGACTAAAACCACGCTTTATTTGCTGCTCTTTTCTAGCATTAGTCTTTCCACGACTGGACACAACATATGGTGACAGAAAAATGGGTTCATTAGAAGAATCTTGAACTGAATTGGGTGTACCATTGTTAGGACAAGGGTATGTTTCCTTAAAACTATTATTTATTGTATCATGACTATCTTTAATGCTATTATTTATTGCTTCATTACTTCTAACAACATTAACATCATGTTTTTCATTACTTTCATTTTCGCTATTACCATTGTACAATCTGTTATTAACTGTTTTATTTTTCTTAGAGTCAATCAGTTTCTCATTCTTCTTGGAGATATGACATTCTTTATTATCTTTGTTATAGCTCTTGGAGTCATTAGATGTTTCATGTTTCATGAAATCACTCAGTTTTTCATTTATATTGAATTCCTTCAATTTTTCATTTTTTTGGGAATCGTTTAATTTTTCATTTTTCTTGAAATCGTTCAATTTTTCATTTTTCCTGGAATCATTCAATTTTCCATTTTTTTTTAACTCGTTTAATTTTTCATTTTTCTTAGAGTCGTTCAATTTTTCGTTTTTCCTGGAATCGTTCAACTTTTCGTTTTTCTTGGCATCGTTCAGTTTTTCAATTTTCTTAGAATCATTCAATTTTTCATTTTTTTTGGAAACGTTCAGTTTTTCATTTTTTTTTAATTCCTTATGTTTTTCTTTTTTCCTTGAATCATTTAGGTCTTCATCCCTTTTGGAATTGTTCAGTTTTTCATTTTTTTTTAATTCCTTATGTTTTTCTTTTTTCTTTGAATCATTTAGGTCTTCATCCCTTTTGGAATTGTTCAGTTTTTCATTGCTTTGATTAACATAACTATTATTATAGCTAATCTTTTTACTTCTAGTATTATATCTATTATCTGAATCAAACACTTCCTCATCTTCGGAAGATAATTTCAATACAAATGGTTCAGTAGATTCTTCATCTGTGGTATCTTCTTGCTTTTTCTCAATAGTATAAGACGTGTTTAGTGTTGTGTTACTTATTGGTTCCACCAAAAAGTTTGTATTTCTACTTCTTTCACTGGCCATTGAGGATTTTGGGAAGACCAAGAACGAATCATTTAATGCAGTATTTATACTATTTGTGACCCGACCAAATAAAGGAAATTTACGCAACCCTTCTGGTGGCTTAAATTTATAATTTTCAGAAGCAAAGGACTGTTCCGGTTCCTTTGGAATTTCTGGTTGTTCATTTTTCACAAATTTACGAGTTTTCATTGAACTTTTGATTATTTTATTTGACTGTGCCTTATGCATTAATCTCTTTTCTGTAGCTCTTGTAATTCTCTTCTTTTGAACCAGAGGTATCACTGGTATATTTGATTTAGTTACCTTCTTATTATTAGTAGTTGAAATAAATTGTTCATCTTTCGAAATCGGTGAGTATACCTTATGATGTACAATTCCAACTACAAAAGGACGTTTCTTTTTGGCTTGTTCCAGCTTTCTTTTTCTATCTCGTTCTAATATCCATTTTTCTAGTCTTGTAGAACGACTTTCAACTGCTGGAGGTACTGCAATTTCTGAAATTAAAATTTAATTATGCAATAAACAACAGTGACATAAATCAAAATATATTAAATATTATCAAGTATTTTGCAAACCTTCTTCCAGTGTTACATTAATTGTAGCGTTTGATATATCTCTATGTATGTTAAAAACTTTAGTTCTTTCTGTTTTACGTCGATTTTCATCTTTATTAGCACGAATAACTCTAGAGAGGCCCACGTTTGCAAACCCGAAACGTTTACTTTTATAGTTATTTACGAATTTCGACATTTCACTGTATGTAAATATCACGTTAACACAACGTTGAATCAACTACTTACTACCGCTTAACGGAAACAGTTTGAAATCAAACATTTCAAAATGGCGCCCAGTGCGAACAAGACTATAGAAAATAATATAGAGACGAAAGTAGCATGTTAAATATTTTGAACTCAACCCCAATATATCAAATGAAAGTGACACGTGTGAACTCGCTCACGATAGCAAACAATAATGCTGAAATATGGCTAAAAAATTGCTCATACATTTCCCATATTTGTTCACCAATTAGTTTTATTTACTTACTTATCTTTTTTGAGAAATATCCAGAAAACTTTTCTGGGATGCCTAGAGATTTTTATGAGAGGTTGGTGACTTTAGTGTGTTACGGTTTGAATTGATTGGATGTAGGGAATTTGATGTGGTTCGGTTGCCCGTGGAGCGCTGAACCGCTCTGCTCGTGAAAGGTTGTAGAGAGTTGTACAACTTTGAATATTTTAAGCAAAAACTGGTACTTTATTGATAGAGCTCTATGATCTACTTTCTTTGACTGTCGAATAAAGTCTGTGTGTATTTTCCCGAGGAAAGCAAGTTTTATTCCTGCGTTCCTTCTGGTTCTTCCTCCCTTGTCCAATAGGAAAATTGGGGTCCTCTAGCTGGATGCTGATTCGTCGGATGGCTCATCTTCTGGTTGCAGATTGGTGGTGATTGGTGGTTCGGCGGTGCGCGTGCGGCTGGGAGTGCGCGACGGTCGAGCGCGCAGGGGCAAAAAGCCCGCCGAAACGAACGGAGTGGGGTATGCCGCGCGCGAAGACCTCGGTTCAAGGACAGCGTGAGAGAGAGAGAGAGGTCAGGGAGAGTTCCGAGAAGTCCCTAACTAAAGGTTTTCGACGTGCAACACTTTAGCGGTCCGGATTTGTTACTGTGACTCGTTTAGTTTGTGCAACATTGTAGAGGATCTTACGAGAGCCGACGTGACATTGTCTATATTCCTCGATTAGTCTTGCTAAAGAAAGCAAAGGCTTGACGATGAACTTCGTGGGAACTCTCTCATTGTCTCTTTACATATTCTCAGTTATTCCTCTCGGGCGATACAATGTCTCTATATAAATATGCGATATAAATTTATATATACATTCGAACTTCCCTCCTGCCGCCATAAATTGAAACGTATAGTCTAATAGCGTGGTCGTAATATAAACAAGTGCCTATGTTCGCGTCGCTCATGAAACGTGATAACGTAACAGTATATTAAATAAACGTACTTAAAAATGAAGTAAAAAAAGCGTAATGACTTATTAAACAACCCAATATATGTTAGCGCAACGTATCTTTTTAAGAAAATTGGGGATAGGGACGACCGAACGATTGTCGGCCGTCGATGGATTTATGGCAGGGTTCAAGGATGCGCGTGGCCCGGAGGGTGAGTGAGGCTACACAGTCCTGGTGACAGGCGACGCGACGGCTGATGACCGCATTGGATCTCCCAGTTATCGAATGTCGAGCCATTGACTGTTTATGGAAAATTTGTTTAGAGAAGGCAAGCAACCGTCGTTGCATTGCCAAAGAATGAAAACTCTGGTTTTTGGAGGATCTAGCCACGGAGTGAGGAAAGCAGAATTGCTTTTTGGTAAGAGGACTGTGTTGGACCGCATGGCACTTACCCCAGAACCTTGGAAAAGAACAGTCGTCTCAGTTATTTAGCTTAATCTTTCTAACATATACATACACGTTAACAAAAAGAAATAAAACAGTTATTCAACTTTTGACATTTTCAACACTACTCCTCCTTTAAGAGTCAGCAAGAACGAACGGGTGTCAGACTTGTACGGAATCGTTGTCTTCTCGCAGACTTCGACCTTGTGATTTCGGAGAATAGAAATAAGTCCAATCTTGCTCTGGTAAACTGCAAAGCGAGCTCCTGAAAGTATATCACAATTATAGTACCACCAAAGTAATTTAATTTAATAAAATACTTTAAAATATGCAACGTCTCTTTATCAATACTTTTAGCATTTGAAATGAACTTAAAAATGCAATTAAAAACGAACACTGTAACAGTTTTCAAGAAGGTTTTATCACACAGAACATATTACTGAAGACGTTTGTGTCACAAGAACTTACCGATACAATTTCTAGGTCCATCACCGAAAGCCAAGAAGCTCATAGGATGCCTAGTTGATATACCATTATTGGTAAAGCGCTCAGGATCAAATACTTCAGGTTTAGCGTAAATATCAGGATCGTTATGGATTCCACATACTGGTATCCATATCCCTGTGCCTTTAGGAATTGTGATGTTAGTGCCCTTAAAAGTGTAGTCTGTATTAACTTGTCTCGTTAGTATTGGTAGTAACGGGTGCTTCCTTAGTGTTTCTGTGTAAAAAGAAACAATTTATTAAAATTTGTACAATAGATAGATACTGAAAAAATTGCAGTATTTTTTCATTGTTTAAATTCGAGGTTAGGAGATATCTTTTTTAAATTCAGTTATAAATTAACACAAGCACCAAAATTAAATCCTTAATTGTTAGTTTCATTGAAATGTATACGTATGCGTAAACTGTATTAATTGAGTAGATATTAATAGTAATTCTGTTGCACCTTTGCGTGAAAATTATATTGACTATATCGTGTTCTGTATAACTTATTATAGAACTATTGTATAATGAAGAATGTACTTGCCTCGGAACACTGCATCCAGATAGTTCAATTCTTTGATGTGGTCGTATGTTAAACGTTTACCTTCCTGCGAGTTTTTTCCGAAATTCTCTCGGATTTCCTTACGTAATTTATCTTGTATGTCTGGATGTTGTGCTAGTTCATAAAGCGCATGTCCTATTGTTGATGATGAAGTTTCAAATCCTCCTAAGAAGAAGACAAATGCTTGCGAAGTCAGCAACGAGTCTGTCAACTCTGTAATGTAGTACGATAAATTACTTATTTAGTTATTACCTAAAGTAATGCTGAAAAGATTAAGACGAAACGAAAGAAAGACGATGTCAATATGCACTGTGTTTGTAAATCTTGCCCAAAACAACGTCTCACGTATCGCAATCCATCAGAAGATCCATACGATTGTACATAACCTGGACCAAGAATATTTCTTACCTATCCTGACTTGTTCAATATTTATGAGCCTTAATTGATGCAAGTCTCGTATTTCAATTATTAGTGCTCAGTGTTGGTTCTTACGTATTGTTCGCGCTCTTCATTAAAAATCTTGCAACTATTGGGTTATCCGGGAAGTTCGTGCCGATTTTCGGTAGGTAACGTGAGAGGCCTGACTGTGTAGCGGTAGGCTCGACGCGCCATCTACAATAACTAGGCTAAGGTAAATGTAACTAGGTTAGAGTAAAATATAACTAGTCATTAGTATAGTTAGTTTTAAGCCCTTAGGTTAAGTTAGTTGTATTCTATCCTAAGACAAAAGCGCCGTCGACGTGGGTGTCCAAAGAGAAAAAACATTCACTCACTCTTCATACATCCGCCCACGCATCAACACGTAATAAAGCCTGTTTCACACTCCGACCTCGTGTCCAGTTATTTCCGCGTGTGCGCACTGAACCAAGGTGAGAATAATCCCACAACTGAATATATGACAATTATTGAAAACAAATGACATGTCTACATATTCTAAAAGAGATAACTTCAGCCATATTTGGAAAAAAGTTCGGTTACGATTCGTTAATTTTTATCAGTTTTGTACGCCTTGAAATATTGTGGCAAATAAAATGCATTATAGGCATTTAATGCTTTTCTCTTTCCGAAAGAGCAAAAAAGCCACACAAGCGGCAAAAAAGATATGCGCTGTTTATGGCGAGGATGTTGTAGTCGAAAGAATTGTGCGGAAGTGGTTTGCTCGGTTTAAAGCTGGAGAATTTCGACCTTGAAGATCAAGAACGCCCAGGTAGGCCGTCCACCACTGACGAAGATATGATTAGAACAGAAATCGAGAATAAGCTTTTACCAAATAATTAAACAATAGATTCGGCAAAGTATTGCTCTCAATTAGATAAATTGAAGACATTAATTGAACAAAAACGTCCAGAAATTGCGAATCGAAAGGACGTCGTGTTTCATCAGCGTCTTGTTTCAACTCGGCAAAATTGTTGGAGTTTGGTTGGGATGTTTTACCCTATTCACTGTATTCGCCATACCTTGCGCCTTCGGATTTCCACCTTTTCCGATCATTACAAAATTCCCTTAATGGAAAAAATGTCAACTCTTTGGTTGAGATAAAAACCCATTTAGACAAATTTTTTGCCGAAAAACCTGAGAGGTTCTGGACAGAATTTTCAAGCTGCATGAAAGATGGAGAAAGGTTGTGGAACAGAATGGTACCTATATAACTTAATAAATGTATACATATATTTAACTGAGCTGCGTTTTAATTTTCCTAAAAAATCGGCACGAATTTTCCGAATAACCCAATACATTCTAACTGTTTTTTTTTATTTTAAATTTCTCTAAATTTACTTCAAACCTACTTTAATTCTATGGGATGACTAGTGACTGAGTTATTACAAACATAAACAAATCAGTCCTCTTGAAATGTTTCGTATGAAGAATACTTAGTAATATTTCAAACTTGAAAAAATAAGTCGTTTAAGGATTACAGCCGTTTTAATTTGCTAGTGGGGGCCACGCTAACCTTCTCTGTATCGTTCCAATTTTAGTATATGTACTGCCGAAGTGTGATAATTCTACTTAATAATCCAAATAACCTTAAAGAATAATCTAAACCCTTAGAGGCATGTAAAAGAAATTAAAAAAGCAGTTTAATTCGACAAAACTTGCTAGATATTAATTTAAAGGCACAGTAATTGGCATATTACTTAAAACAACTACTAGATAACGTATTAATTACCGAGTAAAACAACTTACCAATGTTTTCTAGCTGACTCGGATTCCGCTTTAGCTCCAAGAGCATATTGATGAAATCAGGTCTGACCACATTATTCTTTTCCCTGTAACTCATTGCGTCCATGACCACCTTCGTAAAGAAATCAGTGACCTTTGTTGGCTGCAATAAATGACCTATTCGTACGTATATCGCTGGGAAGAATTGCCTCATCGTATCTCTGGCAGCCTGTTTCAAAGATGGAGTGAAAATATCTTTGCCCATCCGGCGAAATTCGCTGTCCTCGTCCGCGATGGCATTCATGTTGATTCCAAAGGCACAGGTACCGATCACGTCGGTTGTATATTTCGCTGCTATTTCACGGCAATCCACAGGCGCTGCCTTTTCTGTCACAGTGTCCAAGTATTTCTCCAAGTGTTCTCCACATTCTGTCAGTAGAGGAAACATGTCTTTAAGTTTACCAGATGTGAATACTGGCGAGAGTCTTGCTCTCAGTGGACGCCATATTTCAGGTTCCAAATTGAAAAGATGCTCTCCCAAACGATCGACCTGTGAATACGTTATTCTCGATTTAATTTTCAACATAATTATCGTCTACTAGCATGTTGAATTATGTCTGAGAAAAAGTATCTTACATTGGCAAAGCTGACTAAGAAGTTTTATAAATATTATACCTATAAATAACAATCTAATCTTTTTAGGTTGATTGTACCACTACTTACACATTAGTACATTGACCGATAAAAACGTATTTGAAATATATTTATACATCTTATACATAGTAAAATATTTACTATAGCAGTTTAACATTTAATCAAGTGTTTCTTGTGATGGACCACAGTATTCTTCAAAAGGCCAAACAAAAGAACTGAATTTAAAAATTAATTGTTAAAAAGAAGTTTTCTCTTTTTTAGTCATAAAATTGATTAGATCGTCAACAAGTAATATTTATTCATAAATACCTTACGATACATGGGTACTCCTCGAGATGCGAACAAGGAAAAGTCCCTGATGAGAACATCCTTGATCAGATTTAGATCATTAATAACCAAAATTGGTGCACTGCCTTCGTAGATTCCGAAAACTGACTCGTTTTTGTAGTCATTGTACATTTTCTTCACTGTATCGCTCATGGACAATTGTGCCAACGTAGTCGAGTTAAGATTACCGAACATCAGCGAGGGCCGTGGTCCGGGAACGCCAAGCTTTTTCCAAAAATTGTAGGATGAAGTTAAGTAGTAGTAAAGTGCTAGCAGCAATACCAGGACGCCACATAATATCTGGAAATAGTCCACCATGGTGGCTCAATTACCTGAAGAAAGACAAAAATTGGAATCAATTATTGCCGTGTAGATTATTTCATCAGCGCTGACGAAAGTTACACCGAACTGGTCCAACTATTTCAAAATATAAGAACGGAGAATGCAAGTTTTATTGCAGCAATTACTTTTGTAACCCTCTCATTCTTTGCAGATTTTAAAACACAATAGTTTATATACTATAATTAAATAGTAAAAAAATAACTATAATAAGAAACTGTATTTCATGTTTGATTTGAAATTGTGTTAGTCACGTATGCATGATACAAAAATGTTAACATTTCACTAATTTCATAGTTCATATTCCTGTGGATCTATCTTTTCGAAATCTAATACAATTGAAATTCTCATAATTATTTAACGTTAAGCATAGCCCATCATCAGTTGCAATATATGAAGTCATCATCCATCACATATTTAAAAAGATCAAGATGGTTTTGATCTTTTTTAGGAAATAATCTCTTTGTAACGATTTGAAATATTTTTGAAATTCTTTAAAACTCATGTACCCATTACGATGAACACACTGCATGTATTGGAAGCACAAATTAGTTCGGTCCGTTTTCAAAAACTCTAACTGTTATGACTGTTTCATAGTAACAACTGATTTCAATTGTTTCTGAGAGATTAGATATCTGTCAATAACATTCAGTTTATATTGCTTTGAGTTTCATTTCATACACCTGTTTTTTACTCTGTTGAATATGTCAAGTTTTGTGTTAACTAAGCAGCTTTTCCGGGAGATTTTAGTTTTCTGCTTTAATTGGAAGAATAGAGCAGCTGAAGCACATCGAATATTTGTTGAAGTCTATGGTGGTAATGCTCCAACTGATAAATTATGTAGGGAATGGTTTCAACGCTTTAAGAATGGTGATTTTAGCGTTGAAGACAAGCCTCGCTCTGGGCAGTCAAAAAAATTTGTTGACAAACAATTGGTGGCATTACTCGATGAGGAGCTTGCAGAATCATTGGGCGTTACCCAACAAGTAGTTTCCGTACGATTGAAATCCATGGGAATGATTCACAAGCAAGACAATTGGGTGCCGTATGAACTGAAACAGAGAGACATTGAAAGGCGATTTTTCACTTGCGAGCAGCTGACTCAAAGGCAACAAAGAAAGGGTTTTTTACATCGGATTGTGACTGGAGATGAAAAATGGATATTCTACGATAACTCCAAAAAGAAAAAATACTATGCTATGCCAGGTCAATCATTGCCATCGACCTCAACATCAACACCAAAACCGAATATTCATGGTTCGAAGGACCTGCTGTGTATCTGGTGGGATCAAAAGGGTGTTATATACTCTGAGCTGGTACAACCTGGCGATTCCATTACGGGCCATCGATATAGGCTGCAATTGATTCGTTTGAGCCGTGCATTACGATAAAAACGACCGGAATACGATCGAAGACATGACAAAGTCATTCTTCTCCATGATAACGTTCGGCCTCGTGTCGCGAAAGTTGTGAAAAATTATTTGGAAACGCTCAAGTGGGACAATTTACCGCACCCGCCGTACTCGCCGGACATTGCGCCTTCTGATTACTGGTTGTTCCGACAGATGCAGCACGATTTGGCAGGTCACAGATTCACTTCTTTCGCAGAAATCGAAAATTTGCTTGTAACTTGGATCGCCTCAAAAGATAAGATATTTTTTCGAGATGGAATTCGAAAATTGCCTGAGAGGTGGGGGAAAGTAGTAAACAGCGATGGACAATACTTTGATTAATCTGTTAATTCATTTTGTTCTCGAAATAATGCATTTTCCACCACAAAAAACGGACCGAACTAATTTGTACACCCAATATTTTTGAAATTCTTTAAAACTCATGTACCATTGTGATAAACACACTTCATGTATATAAGAAGGTATTATTGAATTTTTATTGTTTTAACTATGGTTTTAATTATGGTTTCATTATAGAAGTTTAAAAATCAACATTTCTATAAGTTCTACTGATTCTATTTTTCTTGTTGAATCTGTTTGTAATATATATGTAAAAAATAGTGTATGTTTGCAATTAGATATAGAAAAGTATAGCTACCTCTTAACTAACCGAAAGCTCGCACGGCAAAAAAGCTTAACGAAAAAAAGTTAAAAGTTCGGAGCACACGAATTGAAAAATCTTGTATCGTGGTACCTTAGTAATAAATTGCGATATTATCAACAAGCGGACAAGTTAATCAGTCATTTATCTACAATACTGATACAGCTAATTGTTACAACTGTGCAAGATAGATCTAGGAATACAATGAAGCAGAAGTGATATCGATTAGATCTTGATATTGCGGTCAAATAATGATATCATCATGAGAAAGTCATTAACTATCTTTTAACAAATCTGGAAATCTACGGAAATGTGACAGATGAGCTGTCTACTACGCGTCTGACCTACTATCAATCGAACTGCATGACGTATATTACAAAAACAGCAATCATATTACATATAAAAAATTGAAAAGAAGACCTTCTTTAAGCGAAGGGCATAAGAACACCGTTTAAGGTTTGCACGAGATTATGTTGTATGGAAAAAGAAGTGGAGATATGTGACTTTTAGTGATGAAAGAAGTTTCATTTGAATAACTCCGGCTGGAGTTACTATTTTCATCTGAAAAAATAACAACGATGTTTGAATCGTCGACAAATTGGCGGAAGTAGATTATGGTATAGGTCGGTATTGACTATCATGATGAAACTGATATCAACATCTTACAAGACTTCATAAACAGCCAAAAGTATGTAGAATTAATAGAAAATCAATTAAGTAAGCACGTGATCCGAATTGTAAGCAATAATTATATGCTCCAGTAGGATAATGCTGCAACACACGCTGCAAAAACAGTTTAATTTTTCACTTCTAAAAATATGACACTGTTGTCATATTGTTGTTCGGTCCGCTATCCAGCTCTGAATATAACTGAAAATATTTTAGCAGATCGGAGAAGATGTGAAAAGCAATGCAAAGATGTCAGAGGGTTAAAAGACAGTATTATTAAAAATTTGTGTCAATTAAAACATTTTTACATTATTTTCCTTAACTCTCATTGTGCATAAAATACAAACTTAAGATTCATTACGTTCACTTCTAAGGATATGTACATAATATATAGATAAAATAAACGAATACTCCAGTATATTGTGTGAAACATTCAAAACTATCAGATGTTCTATAATTCTGTGTAGCACCGTTCCTTCAATATTTAGGAGAAAATTTAATTACATTAACAAAAGTCAGTCCTAATTAAAGCAACTCGCGTGCCAATTTAAGTGTAGTCAATATGGTTACGATATCTCAAAGTACATATTTTTATAGTTACGAGAAATAGTTCTCCGGGCTTTTCGAGATTATTGCCATGAGAAGAAATTTTCTAGAATTAGTATCTAAAAATAGGAATATTTAGGAACATTGTGCATCCTTATGTCTACACTAACCGAAAAAATGTTTTGATGTACAATCTGCTTTGACTCTGGCCGTACTATTGTGTATTCACTTACTGACACCACACTTATCTCACTAAAACAATTTTGTTAATAAAGCGAGAGACTTCAGAGAGCGGCCAAACTTTGCCTTATCTCGTGGATTATCATTCTTATATAGGTGTTTGAACCAGAACAGTGATAACAAATTGTAAAGTCATCGTGAAACGATTTCAATATTAGGAAGCGGGGAATGATGAGTTTCAAAATTGATTAAAAAGCGCGTTGATATGACAATCTTTGTCGAATATATCGCAAATATGAAATTACGAAGATTAACTGTTCTTCAATGACCATTCAAAGATGGTCATCAATGACTCAAGCCGCAAAATGGTTTTTTTTGCGTAAATAACGCGAGGGACAAGGGGAAATGTATCTTCTGTTTCAGGCTCAACTTAGCCATTAATGAACCAATATCTAAAAAATGAGAAAAGTGAATGAGTGATTTCGCTTCGCCCCTACATCGATTAGTTTTTGGATAGATACTGATCTTTTTATTTATGAACATTACGATGAGCATGGAAAATATTATATTTGTACATTAACGAATTTCAAACAATGCTTCAAACGATACACCTTGTATATGTGCGATTTTCCTATCGCGAGTCTTTCATAAGGATATTATTCTAAACCTGGCTACCTCGAGGGTGACTCAGGTGTGCGACCTCGCCATCTCAGGGCATATGCGCGGGGAGAATCCTTTCCTTCTACTCGGTGTTAAAGCAGCGGTACTACGACTGCCAAGGGGTGCAGGTCTGGTCCAACGCCGCAAGGGTCGGAGAACCACGTCTTGACTTCCTGTCGGCAGTAAGGAATTTTTCTATATGATTTTGCCCCCATATCGAGAAACCCGTACCCGTTGTATCCTACTCTGAACAAATCCAGGCTTCCCACAACCGTTGCACTTTAATATTAGGCCCTTAAATAAGTTCTCGCTGTTTCTCAAAAGATAGCATTAGTAGTACTCCGCGCATGGAATTTCTAATGGTGACTCATCGGCAAGAAAGTACTGTATGTAACCTTCTTAAATTTCAGTGTATGATTGTTCACTATAGTCTCAACCACGTGTTTGTTTATTGGTTCTGAAGATGTCTGTTTTTGTGTCGAATAAAGTGTTTTTGCGGGAAATTTTATTGCACTACTTTATTCAAAAGAAATCTGCATCTGAAGCACACAGAATTCTTGTTGAGACTTACGGCGACAATGCTCTGTCGAATACCACATGCAGAGACTGGTTTCGACGCTTCAAAAATAATGATTTTGAACTTGAGGATAGGGAACGTTCTAGCGCAACGACGAAGTTTAAAGACGAAGAGTTAGAAACATTGCTTGATAAAGACCCATGTCAGACGCTGGCAGTGTTTGGAAAAACATGACAAGTAGATGCGTCAACAGTTTCAAAACGTTTAAGAGGGTTAGGAATGATGCAAAAGCAGGAACATTGGGTGCCGTATGAATTGAAGCCGAGAGCAGAGACATGACAAAGTCATTTTGTTACACGACAATGCTCGGCCACATGTTGCAAAACCAGTAAAAACCTACCTGGGAACGCTTAAATGGGAAGTTCTACCCTATCCGCCGTATTCACCAGACATAGCTCCTTCCGATTATCACCTATTCCAATCGATGGCACATGGTCTGGCATAGAATGGCAAGTGCTTCCATTCTTACGAAGAAACTAAAACATGGATCGATTCATGGATTGCCTCAAAAGACGAATCGTTTTTTCCGACGCGTAATTCTTTTACTGTCAGAAAGATTGGAGAAAGTGGTCTCTAGTAATGGACAATACTTTGAGTGAACTAATTTTGAACGTTATATTTTAAATGAAGCTTTTATTTTTAGAAGAAACTAGCGAGAACTTATTCAAGGTCCTAATATGTTTTAATTTGCTTTGCGCTTTCGGTATTCTTCCGCGATGTGTTCTGTCTTTCGGCATTCTTCCACGATGTGTCCTGTCTTTCGGCAGTAATTGCGCTGTAGCTTCATTTCTAGCATCTTGACGGGTGGTTTGCTGTCGATAGCCACTGGCTGCTGCGCAATTACTTTCTCAAAAGTTTCCACCGTTCTGGCTCGTTCTATGAGCTTGGTAAAGGTTTCTACTGTGTTTCGGTTCACCTACTCTCGTATGCTCCTTGGAACAGCGTGTCCATCTGAACAGATTCTGTCTGAGGGGTCGACAATTCCGCTAGAAGAGCTCGTTTCTTTCCTTTGAAGAAGTCCATTAGGATGTTTTCTTCTTGCTTGGATGCAAAAATTTCGGAATAAATGATGTAGTCTGGCCCCCTTGGTGCAAATATTGCCTGCAAAAGTTTCGTAGCCTTGGTTCATTTGTTCACTTCACCCTTGATCCCTTGCCACCATATCCCCGCGTCTCCTTCCAGTAACAATGGAAAACCTTTAACTATGTTGAAGTCCGTGATTCCCTCGATCTCCTTGTAGATATTCACGGTTTCGACAAACTCCTCCAGCTTCAGACGATCTCTGGTTCTGTCGTATCGTGCCGTACATTTGCGAAGCTTCCTTGTCTCGGCGGTGGTGCTACAGCTAAGATCGCTTTTAAACCTGCTAGCAACTGATTGAATTGCTCGTCCGTCATCTGTACAGCCATCTTGTTCCTAGGACTGGATCCAGTGTAGCCCACGAGGATCTTGTTTTTCTAGCAGACTTCCCTGCTTTTCCTGACACTAAAGATGACTCTAGATCACTGTCGTCCACTGTGGTGGTGTCTTCGTGACCTCTAGTTAGGCGCCAATTTGTAACACTTGATCGACGGAGGGTGTGAAATTACTAATACAGCGTATAAACGACAGTAAAATACAGTCGAAAATATTGTTACGAGCACCGGATGGATGACCGGTGCCGCCTTAGAATTCTCCCTTGAAATAAAAGACGGCAACGGGGTTCAGGGTCTTCCGACCGAGCTGAATTTGGGCAGTTGCGATTTGACAGCGAATCCGTGACATTGAAATTAATTAACCGATATTGTATATTGAATTGTATAATTGTAAAATTGTGAAAATAAATAGTCAATCGTGCCGCGAACACGTGAAACGGGGCAAACGGGGCGACGGGAACCGGACGAGGTTCCCGAAGCCCGCAACATTGGTGTCAGAAGTGGGATTCTGCCCACTTCGGCAACGGAAAATAGTTTGCAGGACATGTTCGCGGCGTTCCAGCAGACGGTCATCGGTCGGCTGGAGGAACAATTCGAGCAGTCTCGGCTAATGGGGCAGCGGGAGCGTGCGGCGCAGGATGCGGTCAATTCTGCGATGGAGGCGCGCATCCGGAGCATGGAAGGACTAATTCAGGTGCTATCGTTACCTGCTCACATTGTCGGGGGTGATCGAGAGTCTCGCGACAGGAGAAGTGCGGAGCGGGTAGGAGCTATTGGGGAGGGAGGTGTAAATATGACTGCGAGGGAAGTGGAGAACAATTTCGGTTCGAGAATAAGTTCACTTCCTGCAGTGTTCCCGGTTGTAAATATGGCTGCGAGGGAAGTGGGAAATATTGTAAATAGTAGTTTAAGTTCACTTCCCGCGGCCGGTCCTGGGCCCTCTTCCGCTCCCGCATTTCTCGCGACAGATCCTGGACCCTCTTCCGCTCCGTTTTCAACTTTTCATTTGCCTGTGCAAGATCAGGTTCAAAGTCGCGTATCCCTTGATTTGGGATACGCGGTTAAGCCGGCAGAATATGACGGAAGAACGTCTTGGAAAGAGTACTTCATTCAATTTGAAGCCATTTCGCGGGCAAATGGTTGGAATGAGGCGAGGAAGGCAACAGCCTTGGTCGCTTCATTGCAGGGATCGGCGCGGAGTGTTTTGACTTCTCTTTCCGCTGCCCAAATTTCTGATTTTACATCTCTTGTTTCGACTTTAGAGCTCAGATTTGGAGCTAAAAATTTAGCTAATTTAAATTATGTTTTGTTTCAAAATTGTCGACAGCGTAGAGGGGAATCCATTTCCTCATTGGCCGGAGAGATTGAGAGACTGGCTAATGCCGCATTTGCGGATTGTCGCGGGACAAGCTTGCCGCCTCTCAATTCGTCACCGCTGTGAACAATGAGGAAATAAAAAAGGCTCTTCGTCTCAGCGGCTTTGTCTGTTACTAGAGCACTGGAGATGGAAGCCGTTGAGGCGTTGTCGCGTGACTCGATGCGCGAAAAGGGGGGGTATAAAGAGGTCTATAGGCCGGGGTATACTTCTGTTTCTTCTGGGTATTCGGAAGAGGAAAGAAGAATGGACTCCTGAAAAAGGAAAACGGATGATCCAAGGACATGTTGGATATGCGGAGGAAGAGGACATTTTAAGAAGAACTGTTTCAAGAGGAGGAAGCCAGAAGAAGCGGAAAACCGGAAGAAGTCAGGATGATGGGGGAAAGACTGACTTCTTCTTCTTTTCCCCCATTCGTCAGGAGCCTGGCGTGAAAAATGAAGAGGAACTATGCAGGAACTATTTAAACGATGTTCTGCAGAATTGACGGCGATTCAAAGGAATCAATTCTCAGAGTTGCTAACGGAGTTGCAGGATGTTTTCGCTAAAAGTTCAGACGAGGTAGGGAGATGCGACATAGTGAAGCATAGAATCGACACTAGTGATCATGCTCCAATCAAGCAAGCTCCACGAAGGTTACCTCTAAATCGTAGAGAAGAGGTTGCTGAATTGCTGCAAAAGATGAAAGCACAAGGCGCAATTGTGGTCGCATATTTTTCAAAAGTCTTGGGAAAGCCAGAGAGGAACTACTGTGTGACACGAAGAGAGTTATTCGCAATGGTGAAATCTATTCAACATTTTCATCGGTATCTTTATGGACGAAAGTATCTATTGAGAACGGACCATGCTGCATTACGATGGTTGATGTCCTTCAAGAATGTAAATGTAAAGTGGTCCACGTTAATCGTCTAGCAAGGTTTAGAGATTAATCCATTTCCTTAGCAAGAAGATGCGGAAAAGTCAAAGAAGAGAAGAAACAAGTGCTCAAGAAACATCAAGAGGCAAGAGGAGCTAAGGAAAGCAGGAAATTATTGAATAATGACCACTGAATTTGCCTCCTAGGAAATCACGGGATCAGCAGAGACGGAGGATCTGATGATCACATATAGCTTCTGCTGTTAGACGTCTGGGGCTAGGTCCAGGTTAACTGGCTCCTGGCAAGACGCTGGGAATGCTGTGATTTTGGATTCGCCGGCCGATTCTGTGCCTGCAAGGTGATCGACACACGAGCACTGATACGCCTTGTTCAGGGTTCTTTTACGTGGTTTTTCCCTGAACCATAGGACGAATGTCAAGGCGTGATTTGTCTGGTAAAGGCCACCTAGGTATTAATTATTTATTACTTCTTTGTCAGACAGGAGTGCAAGTTACAGAAGAGCTGAATTCTTTGACACGGTCGGGACGACCGTTTTTCGAAGGAGGGAGCAATGTTACGAGCACCGGATGGATGACCGGTGCCGCCTTAGAATTCTCCCTTGAAATAAAAGACGGCAACGGGGTTCAGGGTCTTCCGACCGAGCTGAATTTGGGCAGTTGCGATTTGACAGCGAATCCGTGACATTGAAATTAATTAACCGATATTGTATATTGAATTGTATAATTGTAAAATTGTGAAAATAAATAGTCAATCATGCCGCGAACACGTGAAACGGGGCAAACGGGGCGACGGGAACCGGACGAGGTTCCCGAAGCCCGCAACAATATTATAGATAATGCGAATTACAAAAAAACGCATAAGATCCGAATACAAGTCCAAAATAATACAAACGACAGCAAAAAATACAATAATTATAAAAAATAACGCTAAATGTTAAATTCAAGAGTATACGAAAAATACGAAATAGATAGTACATGATATAATTGATATACTATCATAAACTATTTATACAATGGGGCTTATAAATAACACGCTATTCCTAATTAACACGTTGAGTGCTACGTCAGTCCCCAGGGACTGAAAGTGAACTTTCCGTTCAGGCGGCGTCGGTCCCTAGGGACTAACAATCGACTTTTTGTTTGGTCGATATGGATTCTAAGGACTGTGTCATATAATGACATCTTTTTAGTTTATTGGTTTATATATTTTAAGGAGATATTGATTTTTAATATCAATATTTTATCAGTATTAATTTAATTGGTTTTACTCCTTTACAATAAAACTATAATTAGGGTAAAATTCTATACCCTATGGAATCATTAAATGTTTTAAATTTAGCTTATTACAAGCTATCAATTAAAAACTAACTGTGTAGCGGGATGTCAGGGGAGGTGGTTGAAGGAATGGTTATACGACACAGGATATATGATTTACTGAGGACGAGAGGAGATGTATTCTAATTAGCAGGTTACAGGGTGTTACAGGTTTATACTTTGATCAATTTCCTTGCTAATTTCTATGGCGAGCAACGAAAGCAACTTTGATCAAATGGAACATCTACTACTATCAGGCGGCCGGCCTTCATGGCCGTCCTCTCCCAATAGATCTAAGCTACTGTGCAAGGCTATCGTATCCCTATGTCCGGATGGCGGCTGGCCTTCATGGCCGTCCTCTCCCTGACTACCCTGTGAACGGCCGTGGCTTACCTCGTCCTCTCTCACAGATGTAGCGCCCAATCTTCTTTTTTTTGTGTGTGCTGAGATTTAGATTTTGGACCGTACCTAAGAGCTATGGCCCTTTTACCAGTCTTTGCGAAGTTTGTGTGGGATTACCTTCATGAGGGGGGTAGGTTACGTGAGTGTCATTAAGGTGGGTGTGGGGAAAAAATTTTCAAAGAAAACCCCTAGGATGGAGGTTAGCCAGTCTAGTGTTGGCTATCGGATGTTGGGCAGGAAGAAAGCGGATGTGCGTTGAAGAGATTTTGAGGTTTGTTTAGGTAGGGGGAGGGGGGGTGAATACATGTGGTTGGGTGACTTTATACTAGGTTTGTAGTGTCTAGGGGGAATTTTGTCTTGATTTTATAGGGAATTCTGTTGCGGTCGTATAGCCCGGTGTCTCGAATGAGTGGATTGGTATGATTGTCGACTGTGTAGTGTGAAATTAGTTGTTGAATGTATGGGAGGATGTGTTCCATACTGGTCTCTGTGTGAAGCTGGTTTGTTCGATAACGTGGAGGTTTACCGGTGATTATTTTAAGTAGCTTATTTTGGAGGGTTTGGAGTTTTTGGAGGGTGGTCATTGGGGCGGTGCACCAGATGTGCGATCCGTAGGTGAAAACTGGTCTGAGGCAGACTTTGTAAAGTGTGACTCTGAGATGTTGTTTTATTTTTGATCCATGTGAGATGAGAGAGTGGATGGAGGCAGCCGCCTTTCTGGTTTTTGCTATTCTGTCGTTGACTGCGGGGGTCCAGCTGAGTTTGTGATCGAAGATGACCCCGAGGTATGTAATTTGTTGTGACCAAGCTATAGGATGTCCGTCGACTGTAATGGGGATGCTGATAGGTTGGGATCCTTTCCTTGGAAAACAGATGGCTTTTGTTTTATGAGGATTGAGTTTTAATTTCCAGTTTGCAAAGAAGGTTGCTACTGTGTTGACATATTTTTGTATTCTAGCGTGGAGGGCCTGGAGAGACCACGAGGAAGAGATAAGGGTGGTGTTGTCGGCATAGAGTGCCAGCTGGCAGCCTTCTATGGTCGGGACGTCGTTTATGAAGATATTGAAAAGGAGAGGGCCCAGTATGGAACCTTGTGGGACTCCAGCGGTTATTGGTAGGAGGTCCGAGGAGGTGCCAGCAAGGGAGACGAAGATATGCCTGTTTTGGAGATAGGAGTGAATGAGTCGAGTGAGAGATATGGGCAAGCCTAGTCTATGGATTTTGTAGAGTAGGGCCTGCGTCCAGACAGTGTCGAAGGCTTTGGTAAGATCAAAAAGAATCATTGCTGAGGAGCGGTTGGTGTTATGTTCGTGGGTGGGGATCTGTGCAATTCTGACGAGCTGGTGTGTAGTGGAGTGTTTGGCTCTGAAGCCAAATTGTTGGTTGATAAGTGACTTAGAGGTGTTTAAGAATTCAGAGAGCCAGAGGTGAATACATTTTTCAAATATTTTGCCTATTACAGGGAGGAGGCTAATGGGTCGATAGTTTTCAGCTGTTTTGTGGTCCTTGCCGGGTTTAGGAATAGGAACTATTCTGGCTATTTTCCAATTGTTGGGAAAGTAGTGGAATTTGATTGAGTGATTGAAAATGTAGTAGAGCTGTTGGGCTATTCTGGGAGAGGCATTCTTGAGCATGAGTGGCGTGATGTGGTCGTAGCCTGGGGATTTGTTTCTGCGTTGGGTTATTATGGCTTTTCGGACTAGGGGTAGTGGGATGTGAAAATTAGAGGTGGTGGGTGGATCGGAGAGGGCGTCAGAGTAGAGGGCTTTAGATGTGAAGTGGGTGATTTTGGTGTCGAAGATTGAGGGGGTGTTTGAAGAGCTATTATGTACGTTTTGGAATGTCCTACAGAGGTGGTTAGCCTTGGCGAGGTCAGAGGTAAGGGTTATGTTGTTGTGAGAGAGAGAGGTGGGATGAAGAATTTTTTTCCTGTGAGGGTTCTGTGGTTTGCCCAGAACGTGGGATCTGGCTTGGTTTGTTTTCTGATTTTTTTGTCCCAGGCGTTGCTCCTTATTCTTGCAATTCTGGAGGTAATTTGAGCGGTGAGTAGTTTGACTAGGTCTTTGTGGTAGGAGAGTCCATGTCTCTGCCATAATTTCCTGGCGTTGTGTCTAGTTTTGATGAGGCTTTTCAGGAAGGGGTCTGCTCAGATGTCAATATGGTGTCTGTGGGGGGTGAGGTGGGTTGTTGCTTTTCTAGTGCAGGCAAGGAGATAAGCCTGTAGGTTGATGATGGTTGAGTCTATATGTGCTGTTGATTGAAATTTGGTGGTGAGTTTGAAGTTATTGGTGTGATTGTTGTAGGCTGTCCAGTCAATGTTAGGGGTCATGTGTGGTGGAGGGAGGGTGCTGGGGGTGGATGTAAGTAGGACTGGTCTGTGTCTAGTTGTGAAATCGTCAGTGGTTATACTATGGAAGGTGTAGTGGTGTTTTGTGAGGAAGATATCCAGTGTGGATTTTCTTTCTTTGATGTTTGTAGGGCAGAAGGTGAAGTTACCCGGGTGGTTTATTAGGTAGGGGGCACTTGAGGAGTGGTTGAAGAGGGACATTCCAGAAGAGTTGCTTGTGTAATTGTTCCAGGAGGTGTGTTTTGCGTTAAAGTCACCCCCGATGATGAAGTTACCTGGGAGATTAGTGAGTTGGTCAAGGTCGGTGGTAGTGAGTTTGTGGGAGGGAGGTATGTATGCTACGCCTACGATGAGTGCTGGGGAGGTGATTTTTATGTAGAGGGCTTCTAGTTGAGTGGAAGGGTTGATGTGGACTTGGAATTGGAGGTTGTTGGTGATTAGGATGGCTACACCTCCGTGAGAGGTGTCGCGGTCTTTTCTTACAGTTTGGTAGCCAGAGATTGAAAAGTTTTTTGAGGAGGTGAGCCATGTTTCAGTAATGAGTGCAATGTGGATCTTGTGTTTTTGCAGGACGTGGAGTAGTTCGAGTCTTTTTGGAAGTATAGACTCGGAGTTCCAGAGGAGAATGTTGGGCAGGGGGGGGGGGGGCATTATTCGAGGGAGAGGGCTACTTCAACAAACGCCTCCATGCGTTCTAATTGAGTGGTGCATTTTTTTAATTTGGAAATTAGGATTTTTGCTGCGTTGATCATGAGTTTGAAGTCGCAGAGGGATGCCAGTTCTTTGTAAATGGAAAAAGCACCAGCCAAGGGTTCTTCCCTGGGAGGGTTTGCTTCGCAGATGGGAGACGGGGGTCTTGGAGGGGTTTCTGTGGGTCGCGTTAGGGCGTCCCTGTATGAAATAGTTTGTTTTTTGGGTGGTGGAGTATGGGATTGGTTGAGGGGGGGTGTGAGTGGGGTTTGTGAGGGGTTGGAATTTTTCCTTTTGAGATGGTTGAGTAGGGAAATGCATTGCGAATAGTTTGCAGTGTGGCTACCTTTACAGTTAGCGCATGTGGCTGGAGTGTCACGAGTTTTGGTGCACTCCCTGGTGAGGTGAGGTCCGGTGCATTTTACGCATCTAGGGGAGAGGTTGCAGTTGTTTGCAGAGTGCCCAAAAGCTTGGCACCTGAAGCACTGGTTGTAGTTTTTGCTGGAGTGGAATTTCTCCCAGTACACTCTCGTGTAGAATAAGAAACCGATTTTGGTAATTTTATTGAGTGTTGTGCCGCTAGGGAAAGCAATTTTGTACAGTGGGAAATGCTGGGATTTAGGATTTTTTGGGTTTATTTGGAAGCAGGAGGTGGGAGTGAGGCCATGGGTGGAGATTTCATTTAATACATCCTCTGCTTCCATAGGAGGGAGACCTCGGAGTATGACATTGAGGGTTTTTTCACTATTGGGAGTGAAGGTGTGGAAATGACGGTTTCCTTCTTTCAGTTTATTAAGGAAGTCTCGGTGGGCGGTGATTGTAGGGAGGTTAATTCTAACCTTGTTGCCAAGGTACTTTAGAGTAAAGTTGGGGCCGTATTTCTGGTGGAGGTTCACTGCGACGGTTTTGATGTCGCCCTTAAAATTGTCGACGTAGATGGGGGGCGGTTTGATGTATGGGGTTGTAGCGGTGGTTTGCTGAGGGAGGGTAACCCCTGGGGGTTGGGAAGTACCAGGGACGTTTGGGGTTTGGTTTGTCGAGGAATTTTGGGTGGAGGTTTCGGCGGCTTCCGCGAAAACCGCTAGTATGTCAAACCTATTTTTTGTTGGTACGTTAGAGATGGATTCCATTGTTATTTCCTGGTGGTTGTCTGTTTTGTAAGTCGTAGTTGAACCCGGCGGGTGTGATGAGTTTTCGAAGGCTACATGCCTCCGGATAGCAGGGGGGGAGTTTTCCAGGACCGCCGGACGCTTCTTCGCCAGCGGTGTTAGGATGGTGATTTTTGGCTTCTCAATTTTTACTATGCTACACTGACACTTTTTGGAGATAGTTGCAGATTCACTGGCACTAGGGTCGGCTAGTAAGTTTTAGCGAAAAGTAGATGCGCACCAAACGAAGGGTCAACACCAACTACAGGTGTAGCCGTCACAGATGTAGCCACAGGTGTAGCCGGTGTAGCGACAGATGTAGCGCCGAATCTGAGCAAGATCTCTCTATATATACTACCTCGTTGCTAGCCATGAACCGTTAATAACAATTTGGTAACTAAGGAGTCTGGCGCGTCTCGATGCTTCTAGAAAGTTCGATCGTGGTCAACGAAATTATCGATCGGTCCAGAAATAGCCTCAATGATGATAGTTTTTTGTCTTCTTCTCCTTTCGCCTCGTTACAACTGTAACATTTCGACGGTCCAAACGAAATTGGATACAGTGTAACAAAGTTATCGTTCGTTTATACTCTTCAGTCGAGCGTTCGGCATCAAGTTCTCACGCGTTGCCGCCTGAGCGGAAAGTATAGCAAGATCGGCGTAGCACTCAACGTGTTAAGTGACAAATATATCATCTATCCATTGTTATCTATTGGCAACGGAAAAAGTTTATTAATTGCACGTCTATAAATATCATGTGCTGTACGAACCGTAGCAACACGTACAATCCTTTCCTACCCTGGGTGTACTGTTACGAGCCGAGGGCCACTGTACACGTGGCCGAAGGTAAATGATTTGTGCGGAAATTTGGGAGGATTTCGTGGACTGGCCGGTGCCTATTGCATCACCGGGTCGCCACCTAGGTGTAGGGATATTTCACGGACTGGCCGGTGCCTATTTCATCAACGGGTCGCCGCATAGGAGGAAATTGCATGGACTGGCCGTTGCCTATTGCATCAACGGGTCGCCACCTAGGTGTAGGGATATTTCACGGACTGGCCGGTGCCTATTGCATCACCGGGTCGCCACCTCAGTTGGGTAATGGGGTTTTGGATTGACTCTAATTTGCCTCGTAACTTCAAAGAAATATTAATAGATACACCTCGAGCGGTAAAGGTGTATCTTTCTGAGATCGTTACCAACAACTGACTCGAACTGGGAGATGGAATAAAATAACTTGTACACTGAATTGAAAGTAAACTAATATAATCTAACGACTTCAGTCTGTTACAAGTGCGTAAGTGTAGTGTGATTCGCGATGGTCCTAAGACACGCTCCCTGGTTTTCGCACCAAGTCGGCGGGGGTTAACTATTGCTCGAAGGAGAACTGGGCTCGATCTTGCTACGTCTCGCGTCGCGATTTGATTTGAAACTGCCCGCTGAGAAGAGAAATCTCAGCCCTTTTGTACGCGGTGGAAACTGGAAAATTCGGTAGTGGGGGCTGGGCCTACGTGACCGAAGTCACGCCGCGGATGGGTCTAAGAATCGGGGATGTGTGGTCCTTTGAACCCGCGCCCCATATGATAGATTAGGTGTTCTATTTTTGGAATGAATGGGCCGTTGTTCCCCGCCGACGTTATTTAGCGTATGCCTTCGAGAAGAAAGGAAAAACGTCGGGAGAAAATCTCCGTACGTAACAGTACAAAAACAATTTTGTTCAATTTCCAATGCACCGGTGGGACATTATCCTCATGCACAGTTTCTAATGTACCTTCTTTTATCCGTGCCTTATTATTTACATGCCACTTACTTCTAGTGTGCAATTCGCTTAAATAATCCTTATTCCACCTGGATCAAAAGTATTGGCTAATCTTTTGTATATGTTGCCATAAAGACAACTTATTATTTGGCAATTCAGAAAAATCATGCTCCGGTAAAGTTGTCAACGAACCACGAATAACGAAGTGACCGTGGTGTTAAAACAGTAAAATCATTAGGATCAGAGGATATCGGTATTATTAGACGTGAGTATAGGCCTCAATCTCAGTAATTAGCGTATGAAACTATTCGTAGGTAAATACTACATCACCTACAGTTTTAAATAAATGTCTTTTAAAGGATTTAACAGTAGCCTCCCAAAGGCCGCCAAAATGCGGTGAACGTGGAGGAGAGAAATGCTAATTTGTGTTGTTTTCTGTTGAAAATTGATTTTTGTCTTTTGTCTTCGTAATCTTTAGAATTCAGAAAGGCCTGAATTTTAATCAGTTCATTTTTAACTCCTACAAAATTCACACTATTGTCCGAAAAAATATTTTGAGCTTTACCCCATTTGACAAAACAACGTCTTATTGCACCCAGACATAAACCTGATGTTAAATTGGAAACAAGTTCTAAATGGACTGCCTTAGTGGGAAAACGAACAAAAACTGCCACATATGCCTTTAATTTCGTTTTGTTGCGAAATTTTTTCTCTTTAATAAAAAATGGTCCACAATAACTAATACCAACATTAGCAAATGGCCTAGCTGGTGACACTCGTAATTTAGGTAAATTCTCTGTTGCGGTGCGTTACAGCGTCGGCCTTGTGCGTCGATTAAATAACGCGCCTACCTCATGATAAATTAATATTGTAACGTTGTTGTGTTTTCTGGATCCCACGTTGAGTGCCGGTTCTAGGAGGGTAGTCCTGGGCTCCACGTAGAATGTCGGTTTGCACAGGGAGGGTTCGGTCAAGACGAACGTTTTAGCGCACCAGATGTTCTGCAGTCAGGTCGTCCTCGTTGAAAGTCTGGTTTCTGCAGGAGTGCCACATCGCGAAGACACGTCTTCTCCTGAGTTATTCCTTCGTACTACGGCGGAGCTGGATTCGTCTGGAGTGCCACGTCGCGAAGACACGTCTTCTCCCAAGTTTCCTTCAGTACACTCCGTTTTTTATTTTTTTTTTTTTTATATATTATTAATAATGAGGTGGGGAAGGCCCGTACCTGCCAGAACAAACCGGCTTACCGGGCAAACAATGTAATCAGTACACTCCGTTTTTTACAGAAAACAGCCCGTATTTATACCCCGTGCAACTCGGTAGCTGAGCGAGCCCTGTACTTAGCGTGGAAGGGGTGACTCTAAGCTCGTCCTGGTGCGGTTTATGACAGGGTGGCCCGCTCGCGGACCACAACTGCAACGTTTGTTCGAATACGTTGTTTTGCTTAAAATTATTATGCTACAACTAAAATTATTGTTACGCTACAATATGTTGAGGATGTAGTTAAGAGTGAACTGCGATGGAACAAGGTTGCCGTGTTTTGACAAGATTTTAATAATAAAAAACGAACAACTATCACAATTACAACAATTATGTCAGACGAGATGAGAAGTCACCGAGTGCAAAGTGTGAAGTGATTGAAGGTACGCTCCTCATCTTCCGAATACGTTTTCCTATGCGAATGGTATGGGTGGTGTCAGTTTTTCATTGGTTGCTTAAACAATATTAAGACCGATGATTTCCAGAAAAATGGCCAAGGAGAAGGGACAGCAAAAATCTGGGAATTCCCAGGTTCATTGTCTCGAGAGTCGCTGTCGCTGGTCCGCACCTTTGTTCATGGCCACATCTGGTAGAGGTTGCTGAAGGCCCGAATATTTCGACGATGTGTTATAAAAAAACTACCTCTGGGCCGTCATAAACTTAAACTGCATAGGCAGCTCGCGACGCGACATTCCCCATTAAATGTGTCACTGTCTTGAGGTTGGTCTGGTTGCAACCTATGCACTTATGAATAAGTGGATGTTCTTTTAATATTATCCCTGACATATATCGGCCAATATCTTTACGTTACTGTATTTAATGTCGCTGAAATACCTGAGTTGCCAATCACGTATATGCTCGTATTGGACAATTAAATCAGTTACATGATGCGATAGAGGTAAAAGAATCGGATATTTCTGTGAGTAATTAATATTAGCATACTTCAATTTACCCCCGACGGGTCAGATTCTACAATCGTCAATAAAGGGATTCAAAGTTAATAAATTACTGTTGTTGTTCAACTTACCTTTACGCTTTAAGTTACGCAATTGCAGAGCAAAAGTTTGTTCTTGTAATATGCAATTCGTATAACTGAGAAAATGCATTAACATGGGAAAAGTCTTCATACTTAACATTTTAATTAGAAATATTTGCTCAAATTATGTCATATTTAGTCTAATTTTAATCAGAAAACTAACAGCAATATGTTTAAAAAATTCAGCTTTAAAATGTTAAAATTAGATAAGTTACTTTATTGTATTTTAATTTGTTTTCTGGGAATTCGAGTCAAAGGAATCGCGGTGCATGACAAAAGGAGCAAAAACCAATTGGGAGTGCGTTTTGTCTTGGGCCTGCTACAACACTCGTCAGTAAGGGTATCTAGCCGACCCTGCCTTGGACGAAGGGATATTGGTAGGACCGTTTTCAGCTGAATGTGCATATAAAAACATCTACAATTGCAGATAACTTGCGAGATAGAAATCCATCTGCTGGTGAGTAGCGGAAGTAGTGGCCACGCTCTTTTCAGACGAGGTTGTAACGTCCACCACTTCAACTACATATTTTCCAGTGCGTTCTAATGTTTCCAATGAATGCAGGTGTCGTCCCTCGCTCAGGCGCGCACACACGCATACAACAGCTTAAAATTGCATGGTTCTTGTTATCAACATTACCCTTTAATATAAAGGTACATTTATTTGATGTACATAAAATAATATGTATGAACTAATCAATAGTTTCATTACTGACAGTACATTTATAAACAGAAATAAAAAATTATTCAAGCTTTGACATTTTTAACATTACTCCTCCTTTAAGGGTCAGCAAGAACGATCGGCTGTCAGACTTGAACGGAATCGTCGTCTTCTCGCAGACTTCGACCTTGTGATTACGAAGAATGGAAATAAGTCCAACCTTGCTTTGGTAAAATGCAAAACGAGCTCCTGAAAGTATATCACAAAATGTTTGTGCCGTATGTACACTCATAATAAATAACGTGTAGTGACACGCATTGTCGAAGTAATTTAATTAAATAAGATACTTTAAAATATACAACGTTCCTTCATCAATACTTGTATCTTTTGAAATAAACTTAAAAATTAAATTGTGTTCACCACATTCTCTGGACATTGTGTCTTTAAATTATTACTTATTTAAAATACTATAACAGTAATAAAAAAGATTTTATCACACAGAACATATCGTAGAAGACATTCTGTATTCCCTGTACACATTATAATTCTGCACTACAAATTGTCACTAGACTTACCTATACAATTTCTGGGCCCATCGCCAAAAGCCAAGAAGCTCATAGGATGCCTGGTTGAAATACCATTATTGGTAAATCGTTCAGGATCAAAAACCTCAGGATTTGTGTAAATATCAGGATCATTATGGATGCCATATACTGGTATCCATATCTTCGTGTCTTTAGGAATTGTGATTTCAGTGCCCTTAAATGTATAGTCTGTGCTAACCTGTCTTACTAGCACTGGCAATATTGGATGTTTTCTTAGCGTCTCTGTATAAAAGAATATAATTTATTAAAAATTATTGAAGCTTCGATAATATCTTTCATAAATTCAGTTATGAATGAACACGGATACAAAAACTAAATCCCTAACTATTAATTTCCTAGAAATTTAATTTAAGGATAAAGGGATAATAAATTGCTTGCACGACCTTTTCGATTTAACCGATGTTTTAAGCAATGTCATCTTATACGCTACGCGCGGTTCTTATAATGATTTCTGCCGAATGCTATGATTTCAAGTACCATATTTACCACTAATCTTTTATACTTCGTTAAAAATGTTGTTTTATTAAGCACAGTTTTTCTTTAACACTTAGGAAAATCTTCATATAAAGGAGGACTGACTATGTGCGGATTTTCGGTTCGGCGCGCCTCGTACAGCGAGAGTATTATGACGGACAGAGTGCTCGTATTGAAAGGGTTAAACGACGGTGTTTTTAACAAAAAAAATAGGGTGTTCATTACTTTAATGGACGCGACCTCCTGTTTTTAGCATGTTCTCAGTAACGGGGTAAGAATCGCACTAGAGGAGAAAAGTGAAAATCCGGCACGAAGACAGACTTTATAAAAACGGTAGGAAAATTCTCCGTAAGGACATACAAAAGGCAATTTTTAAATTTTCGTTATAGGCTCAGATGAAAAGGTAAAAGAAAGAAAGCTTTTTTAGTTTCGTTTGTCGTTCTAAGCAATAATATATAAATATTCCATAGTGAGAAAAATACTTGCCTCGAAACACTGCATCCAGATACTTCATTTCTTTGACTTGATCGTACGTTAAACTTTTACCTTCCCTCGCGTTTTCTTCCATATATTTTCGAATTTCCTTACGTAATTTGTCCTGTATGTCTGGTTGTAGTGCTAGTTCGTAAAGCGCATGTCCTATTGTTGACGATGATGTTTCAAATCCTGCTAAGAAGAAGACGAACGCCTGCGCTGTCAGGAACGTGTCCGTCAATTCTGTACTTAGGTACAAGCAATGAATCAGTCAATTATTATTCATGGTAGCAACCAATGTTACAAATATATATACTTGTCCAAATGGAATTCAATATTCAGAGTTTCTTGCCGTGTTACAAATTAATATTTCTAGTGGTCTATATGGTTAATAACTCTCTAAAATGCTAAATTCTATTTTAAGCTTATTTTATTTGAGATTTCAAGGTCATTGACTCTTTCCAATGACCAAGTAAAGCAGCTTCTTTTACATTTATTAATATATAATATATGTATATAAAATATAATAATAATATATATATTCCAATATGTAAGTAATAATTTTATTTGGAAGAAATGCTCAATAATAAAAAAAACGTTAAATTACAAACTAACTCCTTGGAGAAATATGGAACAAGTTAAAGAAACTGCTTGATTGAGTAAAAATTGCGAGAGGTTAATTTAAGGGCATAGTAATTAGCACATAAATGTAGGTAACTAGTACATAATGTGTTACGTACTGAATTGTAGGTCTTACCAATATGTTCCAACTGACTCGGATTCTTCTTTAGCTCCAGAAGCATATTGATGAAATCGGGTCTGACCACATTATTTTCTTTTCTGTAATTCATTGCGTCCTGGACCACCTTCGTAAAGAAATTAGTGACCTTCTTCGCCTGCACTAAATGACCTACTCGTACGTATATCGCTGGGAAGAACAGTTTCAACATATTTCTAATAATATGTTTCAAAGACGGTGCGAATATTTCTCTGCCCATTCGGCGAAATTCGCTGTCCTCGTCCGCGATGGCATTCATGTCGATTCCAAAGGCACAGGTGCCGATCACGTCGGTTGTATATTTCGCTGCTATTTCTCGGCAATCCACAGGCACTGCCTTTTCTGTCACAGTGTCCAAGTATTTCTCCAAGTGTTCTCCACATTTTGCCACTATTGGGAACATGTCTTTAAGTTTACCAGACGTAAACACTGGCGAGAGTCTTGCTCTCAGTGGACGCCATATTTCAGGCTCCAAAAGAAACAGATGCTCTTCCAAAGGTTCTACCTGCGAATACATTATCCTCGATTTAATCTTCAATCTCATAAATATTTGTTAAATCGAAATTAGTAATTACATGCGGAAACTGATTGTAATTTCTGCAAATAGAACAAGTAATCTGCAGTATGTCCAAGGTAATAATAATATCATATAAAAATGCTGAAACGTTAATGACTCTTAATGTAATTAACTTTTATGTTGTTATTAGCCGAGGCCTAAAAAAATTTGTAATATAGACTTTTTTTACTGTCGTTATCCACAAGAGCTGCATAAGGGACTGTATAAGAATTTCTAAGTTCAACCTCGTAAGTAACTATCAAGCTCAGAATATACGTTCATATGTTCACGCTATAAACGACTCACGCCACCCTCAATCATAACAACTGGTGACAGCTCACCAGATATTTAGTCTTGAAAACATACTGGGTTGGCGAATAATTTGGTACAGTTTTTCTTTTTGTTTTATAACGATTTATGCATTAATTATTAAAGTAAGTAAGCTATTCGAAATATCTCTTTCAACTTTAACAACTTTCTTTCAACTTTTAGGCTTTGAAATGATATATTCAGGAGGCAAAAATTAGCATCCGATGTCGTTACTCTGGAGGTTGTCCGGTGCGGAGCGTGTCGTTGTGGTCAAAGTTGTCTTCTTTGAACTTTGCGAACCATTTCTATGCAGTAGGCCCGCCTATAACACTCTCTTCGTACACGTTGACCTGGATATTCCATTTCAAAGCCTAAAAAATCATGAAAAACCAAATATAAAAGTTCTATAGGGCTGATAATGATCTTTCGAATACCTTCCTCAATTTACTAATTACTGCACAAGTTATCACAAAAACTCAAACCCACGGCTTTAAATGATCTGTCAATGTTGTAGATTGCTGCGGTCCTTCGCGTTTGTCCACTTTAACTACTACGTAATAATCGTTACGTAGAGCTCGTGTTTTTTGCCGAATATTTTGCAGCTTTTCGTATTCCGATCGGCTTGAAACATGCATTGACTAGCACTTATTAACTGCTTTTCATGAACGTGATAGGTTTCGTGTGATCGGTCTACCTTCTCGACTGATAATTAACGAGTTAGTTTCTCGCTTCCGTTCCTGGGAGGTGCTCGATTGTGTTTTGCAATTCGTTGAGCAGCACCGCCCAGCACACTCGGACGTGATCCGAGTAACGGTGAAGCGAAGTATTTCTCAGTCTTCGACCTGGCAAATGGATTTCATCAAATCAAAATGAATCGTAAGGATCAACCGAAGACTGCGTTTACGACTCCATTTGGCCATTACGAGTTCGCTCGTATGCCGTTTGGATTAAAAAATACACCACCTACATTCCAACGATTGATGGACCAAGTTCTAACCGGATTGCAAGGAACGGAGTTATTCCATCTGGTCAGCCAGAAATATATGCAGAACTTCTTAATCTACATTGCACCCAACGAACAGGCATCGACTATTTCGAGAGAAATGTTGGCATTTAATATTTTCAACAACGTTGACGGAAGAAGAAGAAAATTGCGAGGCTTGCAATACTCGCATTTTAAGAATATCACCGGCAGCTGAATGTTCTGAATGCATTGAAGATGCAAACTTCTTTTTTCTTTTTATTTCTGTCCAAACTTTAGAAAATAATGTGGAAATCATAGATCACAAATTTTTAATATCAGGACATTCGTTTTTACCAAATGATAGAGATTTTGACGTGGTAGAAATGTCATTAAAAAAAAAATAATTTACTGTTCGTTCCCCAAGATTATTACAAGATTATTAAAAAGTGTCGGAAAAGTAATAACTTTATTGTAAATGAAATGAGACAAGAAGATTTCGTATCAACAAAATTATTAGAAGACGCAATTTTTAAAAGGGTAAAGAATTCTGATGAAGAATCAATAAACTGGTTAAAAATATATTGGATGCGTTTTGTTAGAAATAAACCGTATAAAATTTTCTATAAGACTGTTACGTCTTCACTACACTCCTGCTATTACATATCCCCTCCTTACCATTATACTCTTAGCGCCATGAAAATTATCGTATACTATTATTATTATTATTATTGTTATTATTATTATTATTATTATTATTATTATTATTATTATTATTATTATTATTATTATTATTATTATTATTATTATTATTATTATTATTATTATTATTATTATTATCATCGTTATCATTATACATTATTATTATCATCGTTATCATTATACATTATTATTGTTATTATTATATTACTTTAATATTAGAACAACCGATTATCGCCCAAACGATATTGCGCGCGGTCAGCGATGTAGAGGAACACCGATGTCGCTCTAGGACCCTTTTCCCCCACCCACGCTACAACCAGACCCACCCCTCTCTAACCCTCGATGTCTTCTTCGCAGGCCGAAACAACGGCTATCGTCACTCTTGTATCAGCAACAAACCGAGAAAAATCAAATCAAATCTCCAAGAACCAAGTACAGTTAATTTTCACCATCACGCTAACAAAATCGACCGTTACGAAGCATATCGTAACAAAGACATCAATGAATGAGAATGAAAATTTTAAAATCCTAGATTTATTACTACGTCGGGGTAGACCAAAAAAGTTCGAAAATATTGTATTGACACCACTGTATAAAAATATCAGAAAAATTGCAACAGCAAAATTCAAGGACATAATTGACCTATTATGATATATGCCACCGGAACATCATGATTTCTTCAAATCTCTTCCACACACAAAAAATGTAGACGAATAGTAAAATGTTTTGTAATAAATTTATGTTTTTTATGTTTTGTACGTTATGTAGTTAAAAAATGTTTGGAATCGCATAAATTAAGATTCCGAAGTGTTTTAAAGATATGTAAAATAAATTAAGTATTGTTTTTTTCAATTTGAAGCATCTTAAATTATGTTGAATGGACTTGGCATCTTCAAATTTTATAATGAATCTGGATGTTAATTTTGAAAGTGGCCTAACTCCATTCTTGATAAGAAAACGCATATTACTCACTTAATAATTGCCACTATTTTAATAGAAACTTAGATACACTTAGTATGACTTATTAGTATCCTAAACGTACATTTTTAAATTCATTGAAACGCAAACCCTTAAATATCTCGATTTGAAGATAAATGGAATTAAGCCACTTTCAAAATAAACGGTTCATATATGTATATAAAGGGTGTACCAAAATTCGACATACTCCAGGAAATTATTCAACCTGCTGCTACCGACTGAAGCCTATCTCACTCCGGAGCGCGACGGCATTGAGCCACATACGAAGTATGTAACGAACAAGGATTTTATGAATTTTCTATTAATTTCGAAAATTTCACAAATATTATTAATGAGAAACTCACTCATTCAGTTGTAAATGTTGCAATCCAAAACTTGTAATCCAGAAGTTACAATCCACGTATGTAAAACGGCACAGATTACACTAACGTTCACTTTCACTGCACTATAATTCCACACTGATCATGAATTATGCCTTTATGGAGGCATTGCACAAACACCCAAAATATCTTGCAATGTTGTCGCGGCGCATACATTTTAAAAAACAGCGAAGTTGCAGGGATGAAATCTGAAACGAAACCGACGCTGTGTACGAAGATCTTCATACAGACTATGTTTTAAAGAAATCTGAGAAGCTCTGACGAAAAAAGCACTTCTGAACTGCAACACGGTGTAAGGATTTTCGGACGAAAGCCAGAATTGTTAGTCGGCAGAATGGTCGGCAGTGAAAGTCATAAAATACGGAATGACAGATGTTTAGAGTGTTTTGGAACATCAAAATGCTGTGCGGCCGAAAGATCTTTCACAGACAATGAGGGAAAAGACGGCGACGGTGAAAATTACGGAAACTCCTTCCTACAGAAAGATCACACAGGCTGCGACGCGAGCTGTGCTCAACACACACCGCGGTCTTCTAATTCGTACTTCCTTAACATCCCTACAGTACTGTATTAGGAAATAACAGATGCTCGTGTAACACAAGTTGTACTTAGGGGGTGTTTTAATAACAGAAGTTGTTGAATAGTTCGGCTGTACAATATAATTGATTGTAACCTCAACCTGTAATATGCATATACTCATAAATACCTTAGGATACACAGGTAAACCTCGAGATGCGAACAAGGAAAAGTCCCCGATCAGAATATCCTTCACTAGATTGAGATCATTTACAATTAAAATTGGTGTACTGCCGCCATAGATTCCGCATACTGGCTCTTTTTTATATTCATCGTACATTTTCTTTATGGCTTCGCTCATGGATATTTGTGCCAACGAGGTCGATTTAAGATTACCGAATATCAGCGAGGGTTGTGGTCCAGCAATGCCAAGCTTTTTCCAGTAGTTGTAGGATGAACTGAGGTAGTAGTAAAGTGCTAGCAGCAATACGAGGACGCCGCATAATATTTGGAAAATGTCTACCATGGTGGTTCAGTTACCTGAAACAAGACAATACCTAGAGTCAACGATTGACCTGTAGATTACCACATCAGTGTTAATAAAAGTTACACCGAACTGAAACAAGTTATTTCAAAATGTGAGTCCGGATGACACAACATTTATTACAGCAATCATTTAAAATAACCCACTTATTTCTTATAGAATCTAATAAACTTTGGCATGTATATTATAGCAAAATGGTAGAAAATCTTAAACTACAATAAGAAATTGTATTGCAAGTTGGATAGAAAGACGTATTAGTCACTTTTGACTGATGTGATACCAAAGTTTTAATAGTCTGTTGGAAACGACGTATTTTCATAACATATTTCTGTGGATCCATCTTTTCAATAGCTTAGCTAAAATTCTCGTAGTTATTCGTTGTTGAGGTTACCCCAGCATCAGTTGTAATGTATGAATATATGTGTACCATGTATGTATATACCAGTAGTATAATATATCATGTGTTTAAAAATATCACGATTACCTTGACCTGTTCCAAAAGGTAATACTTTTTAGCGATTTCACACATCACTGGAGTTGCTAAAAAATGATATATGCTATCTTGAAGAATACACAACATGTATAGAACTAGGAATAATCCAATTTTTCATTTTTATATATGAGTTTTATAAGAAAGTTCTAATACCGATATTACTAGTTCTCTATCATAAATATTCACATTTAAGAACTTAGTTTCGTATAAACTCTACCGGTTGTTTTTTTTGGTGAATTTTTCTATAGTACATCTTAAAACCGAGTTGAAACGTGCTAAAATGAAATTGTTATACATTTTAAATATTCCAACATATAATCTGGATATTCACTACACGTGCTAAGTACATTTTCCGCAGTCTATTTACAATATTATCCGTAAATTCAAGTAAATATACTATGTTTCCAAAGACAATAAATGATGAATATTGATTCATTATTACTAGAATGAAGAGTGGATTCAAACTAAAAATTATTTAGTTTGTTATATAAATTTTCTTTTATTTTTTAATTACGCTATTCGGTTTTAAATTCTTTAAGTGTTTCACTTTTTTATTCTCAATCTACTCATTTTTGTCATAAATCCATAAGATCCGTAGCCTAATGCATACTATACAATTTTATTAAACAGAGTGCAGTTAAATACTGAAGTAGTATTTGTAAGTAGTTTTGATTAAAGTATCCTGTTTGACATAAAAATAATCGATACGATTACGATGTTTGAAAGTATTCTTATATTACGTTTTTCAAATATTACACTTTTGTAATGTGTAAAAATAATTTAGGAAAACAGTCTCTGGTGTCAAAATATAACGAAGAATATGAATTCGCAACTTTAAATTATGTATGAGAGGTCTTTTGTCCTCTGATGCACGAGCAGTGGCACTTTTACATTGATGTTGCTCATAAACAGTTGTGTTATGTTTCAATTAATGTATGTAAACGAATGAGTATAACTTCGATGTTCAGCATAAAACGATGCGGCGTATGCTAGATTTCAAACACCTTCAACATTTAGAATTACTCTTGCACGGTGATAGATTTTTTACCAATGGAATATTAAAAAAGCAATTAATCTTCTCAAACTTTACATTTGACAAATATCTAGAAACATTCTGCATCTTTATGTTTATACTGGCCAAATGAGTTGTTACTATATATGTACTCCTACATTTGCAAACCGTATTACTATGTACGTTATATTACCTTTTACATTACTATGAGTACACCTGTCGACACAACACTTATCACAGTGAAATTTCACGGAACGATCAGAATATTCCTTATCTCATGTACTACCATTTCAACTGATATAGGTATTTGAACTGGACGGAGCTAATGTCTTTATACTACAAATAACAATTTAATTTTAAAATAGACTCTCTTGTCTCGCCGTTTTGCGTTTCCTCAATTCTCATGCATAACAAATAATACTTGCACGAGTCTTATACACGAGTTACATATTCACTCATAAAAGTTGCATAGAACTTTAAATAGTTCAGCATCGTTTAAAATAGAAATATAAAACGACTTCGATCATAAATAAATAATCATGTTTGACAACATTGAACTTCTTCAAACATATTATTAAATAATAGCTAAATAAATGTTAAATAATAGCTAATTATATGTTAAATAATAGATAAATATATTTAAATAATAGATAAATATATTTAAATATGCTTTGGACAACAAATTTTGCATTGCTGAAATTGCGTGTTTTTAAAGGGTATAGTATTTAGTGCGATAATTTTGATCATTATCGGTGCTAAATTATTAGAAATTATTCGTGATTTTTTTTACTTAGTATTCGATATTCTTTCACATTTTTATATAAAAACTACAGTATTTCATTTAAGAAAAAAATTACTTTCAAATCTCCGCATCGGTATCACCTATTAAAAAATATACCACAACTATACCGTATTAAACTTCACACGTTTTGTACTGAATAATTCGTTGTCTAATGTATATTTTAAAAGTTGCACGAAATGCACAAGTTAAGTGTTCTGACTTATAATATCACTATATGTTCATTATGTTCATATGTACATATCTATGCACGTGTATCATACATACATAAAATAGAATTAGAATAGAATTGCGCTTTAAAAACTTCATTACGAGATTTATGCATGAACTGTTTAATTATCAAGCATGTGGCAAGACACCTAATTGAAGTAATCCCAGTTTGTGATTTTTGCGATCCTTCACTTCTGTGCTAATCAATAAGTTACTTTTTGCGGAGAGAACTCGCATATCGACTGCTGCACACAACGTATAGATAACAACTAACACATTTCTCTTCATTTCATCGGCCAATTTGCTCTTGTGTACGTAGTTACGTTCCAAAAATATACAGGGTGATCCAAATAAAATGTTACAATCTCCAACACGAAACTGTAACAGTGCTTTAAATAACAGTTTTCAGAAGAATTTTGATAATTATTTACAACAGGGTCCAAATCTTTAATTTTCATAAAGTTTAAAGCTACACTTACCGAGTCCTAACAATAATTAACGAGTATTACTTCACAACATTGAAAAATTTGTATTTATAGATCTCTCGCAATTTTTAGTATAGTATATGTTACAATTAATCAATACCTTAGAATTTATTTATGGAGGTGTATTTATAGTTGCAGCAATATTAAAATAAAAAAATGTGAATCCGATCATTTATAATATACATAATCGTTATTATTGTCAAGTCACACATAGAACTGTACGTACGTTGTTGAAGAATACAATCTCAATTCGTTGCAATAATGCTGAAAAATTGAACTGATCACAGATAGTATCGGTGGACACTACTTAACTAAAACTAAATATCATAAAATTATTTTTGTAATAAAAAAATTTGGCTTTAAGCTGAAATATTTATGTGTTTATTTCATAATTTATGTTATAATTTATTTCATTTTAAAGTCCTGTCGCTCTAAAAATAAATTTTTTATCAAAAATGTTAATTATCTAAAAATTTGTCCTTTATCAAGAATGTCTTAAATAAACTTACGAAAGAGATCTGTCGTTGTAATTCTTAAATTATTAGTGACAATCCTACTTTACTACTGCAATTAATAATAATCGGTATACCCACGCGTATATGGCGGCGCACAGTGATACAAAGCAGGAGAAAAGTGCCTTTCCTTTAATATTAACGAAGCAAACTTTTTTATTATAAATCTATAGTAGGATAGACAGTTTGTCAAAAACAATAAGTAATCAAGTACCTTCATCTGATTCGTAAAATCTAATATGTATGTTAGTAGCCACATGACCCTTCTTTTGCATCTTTTGTACCTTAATTATAGGTATAATTTAATCGAACAAGAAAACTGTCACGAATCAATACAAAATGCCTCCTGCGACAACACTTTCGACCGACTTTATTTTTGTTAACAAAGATCCTCAGCTTTGAATTGCAATTACGCTCGTTATTGAAACGGATTATATTTTCAAATTTGACAATTTGGTTTATTACTTCCTTAGTCAACCTTCTATTCTCTTAGTCAAACTTATTTGTTTAACGATTTTTTATTTTTGAACCTGCAGGTATGTTTTTGATCAATCTAATTTCATAATTAAGATAAAGGGAGTCGAAACTTAAAATATAAGTCCATCGCATTGGTTTTGCTATTTTGTTCGGAAAATTTTAATTTTGAATTCGCATTCAACAACCTTGAAAAGCACCGAGTTCTAATTTCTTCTCCATTAAAGCTTACGTATTAATATAATTATATTTTTCCTACACTTACACGATTTCGTAACATTATGCAATCTTTTTTATACAAAATAAAGAGGTTGATATCAAGGATATTGGAGAAATTTAACATTATCAAATGTGAGAATTTTTAGAATATAGTCGAAAAGTAAACTGATCCAGACCTAAGCCAGACCAATTGCAATTCCTAGAAAATTAAAAAATGATACCTTATAGATATTAAAGTTGGTAACGTAACTACTTCGTCGACTGCTGGACTTGAAATAACATGTAATGCCTCGCGGTAGATCAAATGACCTCAGAGAAAATACGTATCTCTCGTGTCATACAATGGTGTTAGTATCATCTGTAGCAACCTCGAGAGACCTTGAATGCGTCTGTATTAGTCAAGTATCGGTTGAGTCAGAAAGAAATCAGACATAGTATCTCATGTCACAGTACTCCAGTGTTAAGAGTATTTCGTTAATATCATGGGAGTTACTAATTTTCTGAAGCTAATCTTTTAATATTTGTAATCATAATAATAATAATATAACAATGATATAATATATTAATAATTAGATTTCAGATAAGAGTGAATAATGTTTTCTAAACATTTCTTTTTATAAGAGAATAACCAGTATTTGTGAACGTAGGATATATCATACGAGAAAGTATGCTATAATACAGAGTAATCTGGATATCTTCCGTGTAATGTATGCCTTCAGTAACTTTGTTAATAGGTCCACTAAACAAATTAATTACTTATCTTTTGGTGTTTATTGGTCAGAACTAATGTATGGTTAATCTTGAAAAGTGGTATATTGTCTTTTGCGGAGATCGTCTAATTCAGCGATCTCATTCAGCGATCCTCCTAGAGACTGAGATCGACGGTCACCTGATTATTCAGCGATCCTCCTGGAATTTAAATAATTACCATTTAATTTATTTTGTCCAATGTTTGGTGTTTCCAGAGATTTAAGAAAATGTAACAATGAGTTAGAGCAAGTTTAATGTACATTGATATTTCTTACACAAGCAATGCAAGCACTTTGTTTTACAATAAAACTCATTAGCTTTGTTGCAAGAGAAGTTTGGCAACCCGGAAAATCATTACTCTATAATGCTGAGTAACTTGGACGATCGCAGGACTAATTGCAGCCTTGAAAACACCGGAAGAGATTACAATTGCGCTGCTAATCATCCACAAGTCAAATGAACAGATTATAGAAGAATGCCGTATACGTAGTTAATTCGAGAGGCAAACAAATATACAAATATAAATATGTATAATCCCCGTCCTTTTGTTGCACCACGGAGCAAAACAAGATTCCGCTTGCTGGCTCGTCCTCGCTACAGCGTGTTGCAAATTACTGTACTCGCCTCTCATTGGAAACTGTTTTTCATTAAGAATTCATAAACAAAGATACAGTTTGCATTTTCGCTAAGGGAAAATTTATTTAAAATGACCGCAGAAACACTTTGTAAACATTATCTTCATTATTATGGAATGGTATACAATCAGCATGCCTGATCATGTTATTGCACTGTGATACGAAAGGTGTTGCAATACATAAGATGACTTGAGAATTTAAAGAAGCTTATCAACATGATATGTGAGTATATCGTTTGAACACATTTATCTTACAAATTACTTCAAGATAGTCAAGCACTTTCTAATGTATTGTGTTCTAAGAAAATAACAGTCCAATAAAAATGCAGTAGCAAACTTTAAATTTGATAATACCTGTTTCATTGATTGTGTTCCTAAATTGGTTAGGTACATCTGTTCGGTTGCAATTAGTCCCGCGATTTTCCAAGTTACTGAGCGTTATAAAATAATGAATTTCCGGGTTGCCAAACTTCTTTTGGAACAAAGCTAATGAGTATTATTGTAAAACAAAGTGTTTGCATTGCTTGTGGCAAAAATATCATTGTACATTAAACTTGCTCTAATTCATTGCTACATTTTCCTAAATCCATGAAAACACCAAACATTGGACAAAATAAATTAAATGGTAATTATTTCAATTCCAAGAGGATCGCTGTATAATCAGGTGACCGCCGAACCAGGCGATCTTCCAAAATTCCCTAATTCCAGAAAGATCTCCGAATAATTAAACGATCTCCGCAATAAGACAATATTCCACATTTCAAGATTACCATTCATTATTTCCGACCAATAAGCACCAAAAGATAAATAAAGAATATGTTTCTTAGACCTTAACAAAATTATATGTTTATTAGACCTTGACAATATATCCAGATTACTCTGTATTATAGCATACTTTTTCGTATAATATATCCTACTAAAAAACATTATTCACTTTTATCTGATATCTAATTATTAATATAAAGCTTAATATTAAGAAAAATGTAAGATCATGTTATGATCACTTTGGCATGTCTAATCATTATCTCAGCGGAGGTTACGTCGTTATTATGTTGTTATTATTATTATAATCCCAAATATCAAAGAATAGCTTCGGGAAATTAGTAACTCCCAAGATATTCACAAAATACTTTTAACACTGAGTACTGGGACATGCGATACTATGTCACAAATCCAAACGTGATGAAGACCAGCAGTCGATGAAGTAATAGAGTCACCGACTTTAATATCTGTAGGGTGTCAATTTCCAAATTTTCTAATAATTTTAATTGGTTTGGCCTAGTTCTGAGTTGCACTGAACATCTCTTGAAATCTATCTATCTGTTTTATACAACGAAGATAGCACACTGGTGCTAAATGGTCAATGGTATATTATTATGGTATATGATTTACGAATAAGATGAAAGTACTTAATTATTTATAATTTTAAAGTCAAATTTTTTTATATGAAAGATAATTTTATGGTATAAAAATTTTGAAACAAATTTCCGGTATACATTTACCGACACAAGCTATAATCACTCCAATTTTTGAGCATTTTTGCAAGGAATAGGGAATGTATCTCGTTGATAACACAATTTTTGTTTGCTTCCTGAACGCAGTGTTCTCCGACAACAATTTTTCTTCTGCACGTTCAGTTTTTTATCTTTTTTTTATTTTTCATACAGCAAAGTAAACAATGTCAGCAACTGATATGTCACTTGACGATTATGATGATTATGTATACCTTACAATTCTCCTTATAATACCTCACAGAACACTGACTTTGGAAATAAATTTCCATAATTTGTAAACAATGTTGTGGAGTCTTACCATTATCATTTGCCTCAGATTACTGAACTGAAATGTCAATTAAATGCTATCTATCAACTATCATGTGACAGATAACAAGATGATAGACTTCACGGTTTTTTGTTTCAATATTGCTGCAAATACAAATACTTTTTTACAAAAAAACAATTTAATGTATTTATTAATTACAACATATACTATACTAAAAATTACGGGAAGACTAAATAAATACAAACTTTTCAATGTTGTGAAGCAGTACTCGTTAATTATTGTTAGGACTCGGTAGGTACTGCTTTGAACTTCATGAAAATTAGAGACTTGGACCCTGTTGCAAATAATTATCAAAATTCTTTTGAAAACTGTTATTTCAAGCACTGTTACACTGTTAAAGCACAGTTACAGTTATTTGGACCACCTTGTATATTTTCTCGCACGCAACTACCTACACAAGAGGAAATTGGATGATGAAATGAAGAGCAAAGTGCTAGTTGTTATCTACATGTCGTGCGTGGTAGTCGATGTGCGAGTTCTCTCCGCAAAAAGTAACTGATTAATTAGTAAATTAGGAGTTCAGTGTGTGCAATATTTCACACGCGAAATAGTGCACAGAAGTGAAGGATCGCAACAATTACAAACTGGGATTACATAAATCAAGTGTTTAGCCACATCCTTGGTAATTAGACAGTTCATGCATAAATCTCGTAATGAAGTTTTTAAAGCGCAATTCTATTCTAATTCTATTTTATGTGTGTATGATACACGTGCATAGATATGTACATACGAACATAATGAACATATAGTGATATTATAAGTCAGAACACGTAACTTGTGCATTTCGTGCAACTTTTAAAATATACATTGGACAACGAATTATTCAGTACAAAACGTGTGAAGTTTAATACGGTATAGTTGTGGTATATTTTTTAATAGGTGATGCCGATGCGGAGATTTGAAAGTAATTTTTTTCTTAAATGAAATACTGTAGTTTTTATATAAAATTGTGGACGAATATCAAACACTAAATAAAAAAAATAACTTCTAATAATTAAGCACTAATAATGAAAAAATTACACCACTAAATACTATACCCTTTAAAAACACGCAATTTCAGCAATGCAAAATTTGTTGTCCGAAGCATATTTAAATATATTTAGCTATTATTTAACAATATGTTTGAAAAAGTTCAATGTTGTCAAACATGATTATTTATTTATGATCAAGGTCGTTTTATATTTCTATTTTAGACGATGCTGAACTGTTCAGAGTTCTATGCAACTTTTATGAGTGAACATGTAATTCAGGTATACGATTCGCGCAAGTTTACTTTAAAATGCAGCAGTATTGTCGAGAAAATTTTATCGAATGAGACTTGAGGGAACGCGAAACGGCGAGACAAGAGAGGTTATTTTAAAATTAAATTGTTATTTGTAGTATAAAGACATTAGCTCCGTCCAGTTTAAATACCTATATCAGTTAAAATGGTAGTAAATGAGATAAGGAATATTCTGATCTTTCCGTGAAACTTCACTGTAATAAATGTTGCGTCGACAGGTGTACGCATAGTAATGTAAAAGGTAGTATAACGTACATAGTAATAAGTTTTGCAAATGTAGGGATACATGTATCGTAACAACTCATTTGGCCAGTATAAACATAAAGATGCAGAACGTTTCTAGATATTTGTCAAATGTAAAGTTTGAGAAGATTAATTGCATTCTTAATATTCCATTTGTAAAAAATCTATCACAGTGCAAGAGTAATTCTAAATGTAGAAGGTGTTTGAAATCTAGCATACATCGCATCGTTTTATGCTGAACATCGAAGTTATACTCATTTGTTTACATCCATTAATTGAAATATAACATAACTGTTTATGAGCAGCATCAATGTAAAAGTGCCACTGTTGCGAATTCATATTCTTCGTTATATTTCGATACCCAAGACTGTTTTTCCTAAATTATTTTTACACATTACAAAAGTGTAATATTTAAAAAACGTAATATAAGAATACTTTCAAACATCGTAATCGCATCGATTATTTTTGACTTGTCAAACAGGTTATTTTAATCAAAACTGCTTACTAATACCACTTCAGTATATAACTGAACTCTGTATAAAAAAATGTAATCCACTCTTCACTATAGTAATAATGAATCAATATTCATCATTTATTGTTTTTGGATGTAAATTGTTATGAAAATACGTCATGTGTCTAGCAGACTATTAAAACTTTGGTATCACGTCAGTCAGACATGACTGATACGATTTTTTATCCAACTTGTATTGTAGTTTGAAATTCTCTATATGCCAAAGTTTATTAGACTCTATAAGGAGTAAGTGGGTTATTTTGAACAACTGCTCTAATAAATCTTGTGGCATTCGGTCTCATATTCTGAAATAAGTTGTTTCAGGTTTTAGGTTTTTTGTCTTTTTCAGGTAACTGAACCACCATGGTAGACATTTTCCAAATATTATGCGGCGTCCTCGTATTGCTGCTAGCACTTTACTACTACCTCAGTTCATCCTACAACTACTGGAAAAAGCTTGGCATTGCTGGACCACAACCCTCGCTGATATTCGGTAATCTTAAATCGACCTCGTTGGCACAAATATCCATGAGCGAAGCCATAAAGAAAATGTACGATGAATATAAAAAAGAGCCAGTATGCGGAATCTATGGCGGCAGTACACCAATTTTGATTGTAAATGATCTCAATCTAGTGAAGGATGTTCTGATCGGGGACTTTTCCTTGTTCGCATCTCGAGGTTTACCTGTGTATCCTAAGGTATTTATGAGTACATGCATATTACAGGTTGGGGTTACAATTAATTATATGATTGAAAATGGGGAAACTTGTTTTTAACAATAAACTTTTAAACTTAGTTTTTTCGTTGAATCTTGTGAAGAATATTGTTAGATCTAAATGAAGCACTTAATTGAATGTGGAACTGTCGTATGGATATGTTGTTGTGATGCACATTTTCATTAGATAACATAATAATATACATGTAGAAAAGCGTACAGCCGAACTATTTAACAACTTTTGTTATTAAAACACCCACTAAGTACGACTTGTGTTACATGAGCGTCTGTTATTGTCTAATACAGTACTGTGCGGATGTTAAGAAAGTACGAATCTGAAGGCCGCGGTTAATCAGTTGTATAAATTGGGCAAAGCGCGCGTTACTCAGCATACGGTGCACATGCAAATATGCGTTCGACAAGAATATGAGGTACGTGAACATGCGTATGCAAGAAAGGGAGAAAGAGAGTAAAAGAGCGAACGAACAAGCGACGGTAAGGAATTTTGAAGAGCAAGTTGTTGATCAAGGTGCCTGCGGGGGCAGGGCGGGTACAGAGACGCGTTATGGTCCGAATCGCCAAAATCATGAATTAAAATCAAATTTTTAGGTTTGTAGGACATTTACAAAATATTAGCCAAAGATTCTTATATCAAATGTCCCCTGAGAGGGGACAGCAGATGGAAAGGGTAAAATGCTTTTTGATTAAAACCTCGGTTAATAACAACAATAAAAGATAATGACTTGAAAAGTCATTACCGTTTCAACATTTTTACATGATATTATTATTGCTTTGGAAATACTGTAGATTACTTATTCTATTTGCGGAAATTACAATCAGTTTCCGCATGTAATTACTAATTTCGATTTAACAACTATTTATGAAATTGAAGATTAAATCGAGGATAATGTATTCGCAGGTAGAACGTTTGCAAGAGCATCTGTTCCATTTGGAGCCTGAAATATGGCGTCCGATGAGAGCACGACTCTCGCCAGTGTTTACGTCTGGTAAACTTAAAGACATGTTTCCTTTAGTGGCAAAATGTGGGGAACATTTGGAAAAATACTTGGACACTGTGACAGAAAAGGCAGTGCCTGTGGATTGCCGAGAAATAGCAGCGAAATTTACAACCGACGTGATCGGCACCTGTGCCTTTGGAATCGACATGAATGCTATCGCGGACGAGGACAGCGAATTTCGCCGGATGGGTAGAGAAATTTTCACTCCGTCTTTGAAACAGGCTGCCAGAGATACGTTGAAGCAGTTCTTTCCGGCGATATATGTACGAATAGGTCATTTACTGCAGCCGACAGAGGTCACTAATTTCTTTATGAAGGTGGTCATGGACGCAATGAATTACAGAGAAAAAAATAATGTAGTCAGACCCGATTTCATCAATATGCTTCTGGAGCTAAAGAAAAATCCGAGTCAGTTGGAAAATATTGGTGAGATTTTTTACTCAGTACTTCAAACTTTACCAACCGGTAGCCTATAAATTGACTTTTTATAGGCTAATAATTAATTTATTATCTATTATTGAGATAAAAGTGTTAAATTGTACTATTACAAGCTTCCATATTATTATATAATTTTTTAAATAGCAGATACATAAATTAATTTTTTAAATAATAAGTAACATAGATTAGATAAATATTGTTTAATGTTAATGTTATGAGAATATAAAAATGCTTTAAAATGTTTTAAAATGTTGGACGATGCGATCGGTAACGTGTTATCATGTTATACACTAGTTTCCTAAATGGATGTACCAATTTCTGTAGCCTTAAATTAACCTCTCGCAAGTTTTATTCAATTAAGAAGTATCTTTAACTTCGTTCGTATTTCTTGAAGCAGTTAGATTGTGATTTAACATTTTTTTCCCTTATTGAACGATTCTTTCAAATAAAAGTATTACATCGAATTTAAGAAATTAACCAAAATAAAAAATAAGTGTATAATTTAGTTTTGGTATCGTCATCGTGCGGATATAATAAGTTGTCTATTAGAATAATAAATAATATAATAATAAACTATTAGAATAATGGATCGGTATTGGTGGTCAGGAATAATTATTAGGATCTATAAGATCTTTAATTAAAATAATGATCTGCGTACGGCCGATCGCGATCATTGCATGCGAGTTACAATCATCCACATACTGATTAGGTTCTTAATCCCGTTGATGGACATTACATAATGACCGCGTTTCTCGTCATTTTCTCCACACGCGTTCGGATCAATCATGATTCAAGAATGGTCCTTGCAATTCATGTTTCCATTAGTGTAAATTCACAAACTTTCATGGAATACGCGATTATAAATTAATTTCGACGATTACAAAGAGTCCTAACTCACAGTCACGACATTTACGATACAAATCCTCTCAGTTGAACGGCGGAAGGCTCACAGGATAGTCATTTCTTCCCAGGATGTCTTTTTTGAAACACAAACGAAACAAAAAAAATGACATATATCACAAATAGAAAAACTTCGATGACCTAAAAATATCGAATAAAATGGTTTTAAATAGAGAATTTAGCATTTTTCAGAGTTATTAGTCCTATAGATCATTTGAACTATTAATTTATAACACAGCAAGAAACTCGGAATTTGAAACAGTTTATATATTTATAACATTCGATAGCTTTGGTCACAATCTTCTGGTTGCTACAATACATAGTAACTATCTAATTCATTATTTGTGCCATGTTATAGAATTGACGGACTCGTTGCTGACTGCGCAGGCGTTCGTCTTCTTCTTGGCAGGATTCGAAACATCATCGTCAACGATAGGACATGCGCTTTACGAACTAGCACTACAACCAGACATACAGGACAAATTACGTAAGGAAATTCGAGAAAATTTAGAAGAAAACGCGAGGGAAGGTAAAAGTTTAACGTACGACCAAGTCAAAGAAATGAAGTATCTGGATGCAGTATTTCGAGGCAAGTATTTTCCTCATTATTGGATATATTTATACTGTTGCTTAGAATGACAAACGTGACTAAAAAAGACTCTCATTTTTACCTCTTTTTATCTGAGCCTATGATGAAAATTTAAAAATGGGGTTTGTATGTCTCGATGATTTATGCGCATGTTGATAAATTCTTCGAAATTAGATGACCTTGGTACGAACTGTCAATTATTAAAGATTACAAAAATCACAGTCTTGTCCCGATTTTTGACACTATTGATAAGCGTGAGAAATCTGCAGTTCTTAAAATCTTTTAACTCTCTAAAAATCTGAGATATAGAACTATGTTTTTAAACATCTTGGATTCAAAGACCGAGTAACTCTAATAACATCTACATATAGATAAAAGAAGTTCAGAATGCTGATCCTGGAAACTTTCAAAGTCAAGTTCGTCCGCGATGAATTCCGTAAAATTAATTATCGGTTTAGTTTTCATACTCATGTTCATTTATAACTAAATTTACGAAAAATATCATCAGAGCTTCAGTAATTTTTAATAAATTATATTCTTTTATACAGAGACGCTAAGAAAGCATCCAATATTGCCAATTCTAATGAGGCAGGTTACTACAAACTACACTTTTAAGGGCACTGAAATCACAATTCCTAAAGACACGAGGATATGGATACCAGTATATGGCATCCATAATGATCCCGATATTTACACAAATCCTGAGGTTTTTGATCCTGAACGATTTACCAATAATGGTATTTCAACCAGGCATCCTATGAGCTTCTTGGCTTTTGGCGATGGGCCCAGAAATTGTATAGGTAAGTCTAGTGACAATTTGTAGTGCAGAATTATAATGTGTACAGGGAATACAGAAATGTCTTCTACGATATGTTCTGTGTGATAAAATCTTTTTTATTACTGTTATGGTATTTGAAATAAGTAATAATTTAAAGACACAATGTCCAGAGAATGTGATGAACACAATTTAATTTTTAAATTTATTTCAAAAGATACAAGTATTGATGAAGAAACGTTGTATATTTTAAAGTATCTTATTGAATTAAATTACTTTGACAATGCGTGTCACTACACATTATTTATTATGAGTGTACATACGGCACAAACATTTTGTGATATACTTTCAGGAGCTCGTTTTGCATTTTACCAAAGCAAGGTTGGACTTATTTCCATTCTCCGTAATCACAAGGTCGAAGTCTGCGAGAAGACGACGATTCCGTTCAAGTCTGACAGTCGATCGTTCTTGCTGACCCTTAAGGGAGGAGTAATGTTAAAAATGTCGAAGGTTAAATAATTGTTTATTTCTGTACATAAATGTGTTGCCAACAATTAATCAATTGCTCAATTCATGCATCTTATCTTATATACGTCAAATAAATATACCTATCATATTAAAGGGTAATGTTAACAACAAAGGATATGTTAAGGAATGTTAACGCGAAAGACGCGGTGTAACAAGACTATAGCTCATTGGTTCGGGTCTAGGACTGTTTTTGGGTATACATACGGGTCGTTTTTTTACAAAAAACAAAGTTTTGTTAAAACTTACGAGCAGACGTGACACTCCCGCGGTTACGGCTCTGATCATTCCTCCGGTCGACCACGTGCGAAAATTAGCGTACTAAACTTCTTGTTGAGGACAAAGAACAGGTTTTGGAGGTGGTGATTTTAACATGTACTCGTAAAGTAATGTACATATCAACGAGAATGTGAAGCAAGCCGATACTCTACGATAATGCAGCCAAAACATGAACCTAATACCCATAGGCAAGAACATGTATAAAAACCCGACGTCCAGTGAATAAAGTCGTCATTGATTCACTGAAATTGTTAAGACCAAGTCACATCTCTTTATTTCGTAAAACCCTTGCTGCCGTTTTTCTATTAAAACGTTGATATTCTCTACGGAAATATCCAACGCTTCAATCTTGTATAAATTCCGCGGAATTTTGAAATAATTCAAGTGCGGAGAAGTGAAGGGTCTTATACGTCATTACTTAGGTTTTGATACGGTCCTCTAACATTATTTGGCAATCCTGCCAGGATTCGATCAATTCGAGAGGGGAAAACAGCCTATAGTGTAATCTACGGAGCACCTACCGCTGGGACCACGTGCGCCACACTCACTCTGGACGATCGCAACGAACTTTCCAAAGGTAAAGAGTTCAGGATATATCAGAAACCTAACTCAATTGTATCAGATGAACTATATTACGTCACCATGAGCAAGTTAAGAACAAATTCACCCACGGCAAGCCTAACAAATACGTTAGAATCTATAATGACTCATGAGACATGAGACACATACTCAAATGCAAGGGCCTCTACAAACACTACAGGACAGGGTTGAAATCACAGATCGCACGTTTGAAGTACAGACAAACGAATTTCGACAGGCATTCGCTTCGTTGGGACTATTGTATACGTTTTCTGATACGTCCAAATATTCTTTTATAATGTTACCATATTATACAACAACTAAAAGAATAGCAATTATTTTTTAGATTAAATATGCAGTTAGCGTTGTGAGCCATTCAACTACGTTACGAGACAGTGCTGCGTTTCACTATAGAGGGTGGACTACAAAAAGTAATCAAGTTAATCTATTCTGTCGTTAGATTGGACATTTTTTTAGCCAAAATAACATGATTTAAGGAGAAATTTGAGATGAGTATATTACATTTTTTGTTAACCATATTTTCAGAGCTATCAAGGATTTTTAGTTTCAGCATAAAAAGTGAATGCAAAAGAATTGTAGGTCAATCTATAAAAAAATGAAGATGATCTTGATAATTCTGGAAAATATTGACATAATCATCTTTTAAAGCTCTCCTTAAACTGTGTTATTGTTACGAGCCGAGGGCCACTGCACACGTGGCCGGGTAAGGAATGCGCGGACTGGCCGGTGCCTATTTCATCACCGGGTCGCCACCTGATTGGGTAATGGGGTTTTGGATTGACTCTAATTTTGCCTCGTAACTTCAAAAGAAATATTAATAGATACACCTCGAGCGGTAAAGGTGTATCTTTGTGAGATCGTTACCAACAACTGACTCGAACTGGGAGATGGAATGAAATAACTTGTACACTGAGTTGAAAGTAAAAACTAATATAATCTAACAACTTCAATCTATTACAAGTGTGTGAGTGTAGAGTATGAATCGCGATGGTCCTAAGACACACTCCCTGCTTTACGCACCAAGTCGGCGGGGACTAATTACTTTCGTATACTTACTAGGTAATTTAATTGCGTAAAAGAGAACTGAGCTCGATCTTGCAAACGTCTCGTCGTCGTGGTTAGACTTGAAACTGTCCGAAGAGAAGAAAAATCTTAGCCTTTTTATACGCAGCTAAACTAGAAGATTTGGTAGTGGGGGCCGGGCCTACGTGACCCAGATCATACCGCGGATGGTACCGAGAATCGGGGATGTATGACCCTTATTGAACTCGCGCCTATACGGCGAATTAGATATTCTATTTTTGAATGAAAGGACCGCGTTCACCGCCGACGTTATCTAGCGTATGCCTTCAGGAAGGAAAGAAAAACGTCGGGAGAAAATCACCGTACGTAACATTATTTTAGTACAAGACATTTCAAATAGATTGACAAGCAGCAAAATTAATTCAATCAATCATATTCAATGGTTCACCTTGTATTTTTCAAACATTTACAATTTCATTATTTTTAAGAATTCAAACAAATCGTTTTCGATACATATTTAAAATACTTGTAGTTTGAAATTTTTTAAATAAATTGTAAAAGGTTTCAACCTATAAAACAAATTATTTTTAGAAATGAGAAGCCTGTAGATGATTAGTATTCCTTCGTACAGTAGCGTAAACCATATGAAAAATTACGTTCGGAAACATTAAACGCTTTTTTCTCGAAACTGTATTTTCAAAAACGTGTGCAACATACCTCAAAATCTAATTAACAGATTATTTTGAAATTTCACAGTTATTTTTACTATAATGTACACTACAGACTGACTTTATAATCTCAATAAACAGCATTTAAAACAATATTAACTCTGTTTATTATTAGTTTATAGCGATATAAAATAATTGATGAAAACTTATGTCTATCAATTGCTTACTTCTCTTTTGCTGTTTTAAAATGTAAATAATTTTTGATCGCGTCAAAGTGACCTTAACCCCTTAATTTGATAACGCGAAGTTGTAAACTTGTAGGTATATCTGTGTTGCAATGTTACAATAATCAATAACTGCGCTTTTTACTGTATTGTGTCAAATATGGAAGCAACTTCGAAAGAATCTCAATTTTTCGACTTCGATTTTAACGGGATTTTTGCAAGGTGATATTGCATAACTCCCGAATAATTGTATAAAATATTAGATATATGTACTCGGTAATTTTATAGATATACACAACTAAAGTTACGAACCTTCAAAATATACTATGAAAATTGAATGAAGATGTCAAAGTCGCGTTGGTGAAATAATTGGAGTATCTGACTGGTAAATGCAAGATATCAGGATCGATTCTCGTTCAGTGATATGTATCATTTTTTATTGTAAAAGTTTATTGCAATCACGGTGTACACAACACTGGATAACAACGGCCATATATGCAATAAAAATGCAAATAATGAGAAACAAAAATGGTAAGAACTCACCAATGCAACTTCGATACTTTCCATCTATAGTCGTGGCACATTTCGATGATTCGTAACTTTAATTGTTTGTGCCTTTAAAATTGCCGAGTATCTACATCTAATATTTTACACATATCATTAAGGACTTGTATACTATCACCTTGCAAAGAGTCATTAAAATCGAAGTCAGTCAATTGGGGTCTCTTGTTAGACGTGCGAAGATGCTCGAATCAGTACTGCCGACTGGAGAGGCATCATTGCGATATAAATAACTAATCATAAGCGCCATGATTTATGCAACAGCAAAATATGTATTTTTGTGACTGAAGTTATAAACGCATAACTACGTAACCACGTTTAGGGCGTTAAATAGTTGTTATCTTCCTCCTAAATTAGTTTCTTTGATACGACAATCTAAGTAAAGTCTGAGGCAAAAATTTGTCAGATACGACGGACATTAACTTTACACATCATCGTGACTCGTCAGTTTCTGATGTGGGTATACGGGGTTTTATATAATGTCTTGAAGTGCATGATATCCAGACAAACATAAAAAGATCGCGTCCAGTGAGTTGTGTTCGCACTGCACAGTAGAACTAGAAACTGCATGTCGAAGTTTTCGTGATTGACTTCATAGTGTATGCAGTTCTTTCGTCAGGTAGTTATCATAATTTTTTTCTCAGTAACTTTTTTTGGAAACCATAAACAACCATTGAAGTTATAAATTTAAACAAGTAATTAATGAAATTACGAATTAAAATAATAACAAGTAACTATTAAAATAACGAATTGGTGTTGCAAGAAATAATAATTGATATTGCGAATTTAACTAATGACATGTAATGATTGAAATTACATAATGAACTAACAAGAATTAACCATTGGAATTACGAATTAAAGTAACAAGAAGTAACAATTGACATTCCAAGTTAACTTTCGCATTAGGTTTTATTAACATTTATATCAATAAAATCGAGTAACGCAATACAAAATAATAGCTATTACTTCTTAAATCGTGAATGATATTTATATTTCTTGCTACAACAATGTCAAGATGCTCTTAATACATACACACACACACACATCAACTTTCTTCAGCGCCTACAAGGTAGGAAATAATAAATAAAAAATAAATATTCAAACATTAGTTAACTTTGATTCCTCCGCTATATATTTAAATATTTAATCGCTTCAATGTGTATTTATTTAAATCTATGGCGTAGAATTTAAAGCTATTACATACTTTTGTGTATGAGTATGAGTTATAAGTATTTCTTTCTGTCAAACAATCTTCAGTGTATATGAGTGTGTTTGTGTTTATAATGTTGATTGTGTGCGTCACTGACAAGATGCGTCAATAGTATGTAATTTCCAGCTATCTTAAACTCAGTTGGTTTACATTTAAAAATTGTGCGCTTCAAATAAATATGCAGAATGTTTTGAATTTAAATTATAGTGGCGTTGATCAATTTACTTATTCTTTGAACATGGTTTATGAGCAATACTGATTGTGAGTGATAAAATATTTCCCACAGTTCTTAACTTGAAAGCAAATTATACGGATGACTCACATGACGTAAAATAATGTAAATAAAGCGTGTATTTTATGTACGTTTATAATGCAGAGGACTTCGTTTGTTTCAGATTACAAAAATAAAGTTTAAATTATAATTTAGTAAAATAAAATTATTTTATTTGTTGATAATGAATTAAATAAATTTTTAGTGTTTTTTAAAATAAATTACTATTTGAAATATTATTTTTAAAATCTGTTGCAACGAATAAAATATTTGACTTTTAAAAGTACATTCTTTTGAACGAATAAGATATCCGCTTTTTTTAAGTTTTAGCATTGTTTTTCAAATTTTTAAAAGTTAAAATCGGGAAAAATTGCGTTGCTTCCAAAATCCCTTCTCGTAACTGCTGGATGTCATAGTTGGCAAGTGCTGTACATAAAATTTTGTATGCAATTCATAAACTAGAAAATATTATCTAAATTAATAATTGTCGAAATTGCCGCAGTTTAAGAACAAAGCAGCTGTTTTTATCCCAAAAAATCTAATTTAAATGTTTAAAAAAAATTAATAGGATACTCAACGCAAAATACCGGTATAAAATTTGAAGTAAATTGGATGTATATTTGCGGAGATTCTGTGATGGCCAGGTTAGAAAAATATATTATAAGAAAAACATAAAAGAAGTTTTAAAGTAACTTGTTTCTCAGACAAAGCAAGATTTTTTGAATTTTATCTTTAATCCTTCGAATTTCGAAATACCGCTTCGCCATAACATTTTATTCTCTTGATCGAAACAAAAAAATCTTAAAAATCTTAACACGTTCGAATAAGTTCAATCTTTAACATATTGTGAATTTATTGTTGTATCATAAACATTTTTATTTATTTGTACTTTTAACAAAAATACAGTGGTGTGCATAATTATAGATCCAAAGTAACTTTTATATTGTTACTGATGTCTAAATAAACATTTAATAAAATTTTATATTTATATATTTCCCTTTTCTATTATTTCTAATTCATTTCAAATATGACGTTTTGTTAAGTTTTTGTTTAAAGATCAGTAACAATGTAAAAGTTACCTTGGATCTATAATTATATACGTCACGGCATTTGGGTTACAGGAAATTTACAACTAGTTTAACCAGATAAACGTTGATATAATCTACGTAATTAGGCACAATTTACAACGAAAAACCTTAATAGTATTATAGCACCACATGATGTACGATTATGACTGAGTTCATTGAGTTTTAAATGAAATGTGTAATGCTGTTGAATGCATGTTTGTTATGCTATGTTTCTGTCGTACAATTGTATAGTGTTCGACGCATGACACAATTTAATGTTGAAAAAAATTAAAATTTGGTACAAGAAATCGATATATTCCTATAATCATGTGCTTTTTCAATCTAATTCTTCATAAAGCACAACGAATTGACTACTCGCTGCCATATATACCGAGTTTTAGATCTGCTATTTTTAGAAATTTCTGAGAATCTAAATGAATAATTCTTGCAATACCATGAGCACTTCGATCTTATTCTTTATTATACATAAGGAAATAATAGAATTTTTATATTTTTTCTAGATATAAGAATGTCTGTTTACAGTCATATTGGCTTCTGTTAATTATTACTTATGTTATTTAAATTTTAGACAGTGTTCAGAACTGTAAATATAACATCGTATGTCTGTGTTACGTTAAATTTATTCTATGTTCTTGTTACTAATAACTTTGAATGCATTTATTGGTTTATTTAATGTAAAATATATTAATATTACTTGATTAATGAGTAATGTAACGTCGTCTATTTACGCTACTGCCCGTTACTATATTTACGGCACACTAGTATCATCCAGAAACATTACGTATACACTTAACTGCTGAAACGTCCCAGTATTACTAAAGAGTAGATTTACATTTAACGTCGTAGGTGTGGCACATCTTGTATTATCTTAGAGCTAAGTAAACCGCGCATTACTCAATGTCAAGGTTATATTCTAATATATCTATCTCTAGATATCTCTGTCTATCTCATCTATCTCTAAACTAATCATATTAATATACAATTTCGATTTCCATAAAATTTACAGGATTTAAAACTGTTCTTTGTTAATTTACTGCGTTCATGGCGCACTATTAATGAAATTTTGCATCAATTTTAAGATTGTTACTTATAATTAAAATTGTATCAGTATTATTTCTGACTATTTTGGTTGTTTAATTCGACTGATTCATATTAGATGAAATATTTATTGTCATTCTTAAAATAATTCAGTAATTATTATAACAATACCTATAACAATTGCTTTCCTTAGTTACGTATTATCTCGAGGAAAACTATCATTTTAAGGTATAACTACATAATTTATTATCTGCTCTACTTTATATTGGTCCTTAATATAGGACCAATGTAGTACATAATAATTTTATAGTACAATGAATTTGAAGAAAATTTTCTACTAATAATACTACATTAAACCTTTTTTATACCTTATACTTTATTTCCCCATTTCTTATTTTGTTACTAGTAAATACTCATTTATTTTTTTACATTTAACAGGTCCTAACGACCCTTTAGGTACAAACAACTGTCTCAATTGTAATAGTTTCTTAGAAAAAATTTAAATTTATTTTATGCCTAGATTTACATAGATACTTAAATATTAATGATAAGATAGCAGAATTTTATCCAGAGTTATAATAAATACAAAATAATATTTTTACTTAACAGATTACTATTAGAAATCTCTATCATGAGTCATGAAGTCAGTCAGAATATTTGTAAAATGACGTGTGATAATGAGAATTTCCATAAAGGTCCGCGGGTGCAGTCATTACGCTCAAAATTAGTCTAGAATACTGTGTACTTCACTTATTAGTCACTCCAAGACGTTTGCCCTTCTACCTAACCACTACATCATTATACCTTCTCCAGCCACTTGCATGTCATTCCGGAGAACCCTATATACATAACAACTGCGAATTAAAGAAACAGATCACTTAGTATTTGTCCTCTCACGAGCACAGTCTTTTCTTTCCTCGCGATAATACTAGCAAGGCATAACGCTTTGCGTAAATAAATTTCTACGCTCGGTTTTAACATTGAATTTCCAAATTTTATAATTTAAGATTATTGAGATCGTGTGAACATACATTTATGCAATACATTCATCTCCCTGGACAAAGTATTATAAAATAGTTGTTTTTAGTGTTCCGTAAATATAGTGTCAAAACGTGTTGTGAACGATGTATTCCCGGGGAAACATTCTTTGAGATAAAATAGTTCTTTTTAGTGTTCCGTAAATATAGTGTCAAAACGTGTTATGAACTGATTTTGAATTTTCATCGGAATCCAGTATCGTCGATTCTGCAAGAAATACACATTATATTGAAGGTACACGTCCAAACTTATTCTTCGTTCCTGTTCCATAGAATGATTGAACCCTTTAAGGATCATCAAAGTAAACCGTTAAACAAGCATGATTTTCCGCAATTTTCTTATAACATATAACGTTGTTACATTTATCTTGATCATCGCACAGTGATGATATATCATAAAATTTAAACTATATAGTACAGATTTTTCCAAAATGTAACTATAAATATTTATTAATCTGCTCGTCGCATCATGTTTAATTTCTTCTGAGACCTGAGTTTTTCTGAGTGTTCGTGACGGGACAAACTTCATCAATATATCTGCCGCTAGTTATCTTGCCACCTCTTATTTACAGTAGTTCTCAAATGCAAAAGACATTGGACTAGTCAGTCTTCGAACACTGACATTAGTACATATAAACATTCTTATAAGCACACAAACATTGATTTGATTATAGCATTTAAAAAAAAAGATAAAAAATGTTAAACTTTACGAAATCTTAAACACAATAAAGTAACCATAGCTTTCAACATATATTTTTAGATACTTTACATGGTATTATGTTATCATGTGTTCCACTATACTTTATTACGCATCCTATTTCCATTATGTTCTCGATTATATATTAATTTCTTTTATATTCCATTATATTTTGTTTTTT
>NC_135776.1:10651471-10669848 GCF_028453695.1 Augochlora pura | reverse complement strand
AGCGCGACTCCGCGATCATAATATAAATGTTTAGTCTTCCGACGAACCCCAGCCCAAGGGCTGGGACCACCCGTTTCCGAGTCACTGTATCATCCGCGGTGTAGGCCTCCACGATTCAAACATAAAAAATGTTTAGTCTTTTAACCGACGCCAGTTTAAGGGCTGGGACCACATGTCACGGTATAATCCGCGGGATGATCTGGTCACATAGGCCCAGTCCCCACCACCAAATATTCTAGTTCAGCCACGTATAAAAGGGCTAAGATTTTTCTTCTCATCGGACAGTTTCAAGTCAAATTGCGACGCGAGACGTAGCAAGATCGAGCCGAGTTTTCCTCCGAGCAATAGTTAACCCCCGCCGACTTGGTGCGTAAACCAGGAAGCGTGTCTTAGGACCATTGCGATTCTTACACTACACTCATACACTTATAGTAGACTGAAGTTGTTAAATTATATTAGTTTTACTTTCAATTCAGTGTACAAGCTTATTTCATTTCATCTCCCAGTTCGAGTCAATTGTTGGGAACGATCCCACAAAGATACGCCTTTACCGCTCGAGGTATATCTATTAATATTTCTTTCGAAGTTACGCGGCCAATTAGAATCAATCCAAAACCCCATTACCCAATCAGTGGCGATCCGTTGATGAAAGAGACAACGGCCAGTCCACGCATTTCCTATCTAAGTGGCGACCCGGTGATGAAAGAGGCATCGGCCAGTCCACGAAACCTTTTACCATTACACTTTGTGGCGACCTGTTGATGAAAGAGGCAACGGTCAGTCCGTGAACCATCCCTACACCTAGTGGCGACCCGGTGATGAAAGAGGCATCGGCCAGTCCACGCATTCCTTACCCGGCCACGTGTGCAGTGGCCCTCGGCTCGTAACAATGCATTTTATTTTATATAGATAAATTAGATGATTATTTAATCCTCCTACTGCGATCGAGTTTTTCATATTTTAGTATGTAATTGCAAGCTAATTTTATTTGTTATACAGGCACGTCCGAAAAATTATATTAAAAGAGATGTAGGGAAAGAAATAAAAGAATTTTATAAATGTTTTACATATGAAAAAAAGTTTTAGTAGTTACGTTTGTAGTAATTCAACATTCCGTTATAATTATTAACTATTGTAAATAACTATTGTAAAGCTTAAAAATTTATTAACATTGCAATCTTATTTCTATAGTACATGTTTCATAAATGCTGTTTCCATCATTTAAATGTTCGCGTCCTATTAGCTTATCGCTTTCAAATAATATTCAACACTTCTAGTAAAAATGAAATATATAGAATAATCGATTCTTGCTAACGTGCCTAAATTTCTGTACTATCGGTAACACTGAGCGCTACACAGAAATGGCAATAGGGTTCTAAAGCCCCAGGAATTGGGGCTATAAAAATACATTGCATGAGTGGTCTATTCTATATCTCGTCTGTGGTGGCAAACTATTTTTGTGTGACACAAGATTGAGTGGTTACAATTTTATTCACTCACAGTATTAACTAAAAAATATTAACTAAAAAAACAAAACACTCATTGTGAGATAAGTTAAATACATAACATGTTGACGAAAGATAATGATAATGTAAACATTCAAAGTTATTTAAGTCATAATAATTGAATTTTTAATACACATCTCCTTTGAGCAATATATATGACTTTTGTCAGTCCCTAAATTTCATTGCAAAGTATTGGAAATGTTTGTTAATAAGGTTATGAGCACATTAACTCGCAACACCTTGGGCAAGAACATTCAAAAGTCTGTGTTAATTGCTCATAATGTCAATAATGTTCGATATTCAATGCCAAAGAACTATATGCATCTTACATACGAAAGAGATGAGCGAAAGAAACATTATTTATTTTTGTTATTGGGGGTACCAGTTTGTTTCATCATTGGTCTTATAAATTGGAAAAGGTAAGTTTTATACTAGAAAATATTTTCTGCAACGTTGTGCATTTATTGTAGCAACGAAATAAATACAAATTTATAACTCTGGAAAAATAATATGAATATTTGATTGATTATAATTTTTTAAAAACGTTACATTAGAATATTAAATAAAATGTAATTGTAAAGAAAATTGAGTAAGTTGAATAAGTTGAATGACCTGAATACTATATATATATATATACATTATTTACATTAATAGACTACTGATTTTATAAATTTATAACAAAAATCAGTAAATAGGATGCAAGATAATGAAAGTACTGAAGGAACTAACAAACACAGTTACGTTACCTTGAACTTATTAAAACTATTAAGAGAGGAAATAAATTTATGTTTCATTTCTGTTTTTTTAATTGACACAAATAATTTTTGCTTTGCATAAAATTCCGTTTATTTATTACTATATGTTTTGAAACCAATTATGTTATAGAATGAATGGGAGATACTTTTCTACAGTAAAAGCTGCAGAGATGATTGCTGATGAAGAAAACAACGAGAATGGGCAGATGATATTGGAACAGGAAGATGATCAAAAGAAAAAGAAAAAAAAGACAAAAATTGGTTTTCGTGATCGAAAGGTTAGTAACTTTCTGACATCTTTATTATTTAATTCAATATGTTATTAAATAATGTGATAGATGTTTGTACATGTGTAAAATAAATGAATATCTGGTTTGTATAAAAACATATACATATGACAAGTGCATATGGAAATAGTACATATTTAAATTACTGTTATATGATATAACATACAGTAGCTAGCGAAAGTATTCATACACTATTATTTACAAACTTTAATGTATGAAATAGCGTGTTAAATTAATTTTCTTAACACAATTTAATATTCATATTAAGGGGAAAGGCTCCAACTTTTGTCAGCAAAATTTTGATATGATTCAATAACTTTGATACTAGTTATGAGCCAATTATTAGACTCACTAAAGTATTTGATTAATAAATTAAACAAAATTAAAACGCAATAGAGTGTTTCGTTTAACTGAATACACTCGTAATATGAATAAGAACATCTATGGCCTGATTTTAAAAAATCAAGTATATTTAACAAATATTTCTTGATTAAAAAATTTGCCAGTACTATATGCTACCATGCAACTCCAGACCATGATCGATTTTCCTCCATATTTCACTGTTTGGTGTAAATTTAAATTTTCAATTCCATATTTGTTTCTCACCATACATAATTTTGATCATCTCAGTGAAAGATAGTATAATAGTCGTCTGCATTATATTATATTTTATTATATCATTATATCACAAAATCTGTTGACATAATTGAGGATGTACTCTTGTATTAACATGTCAGTTATTATATTTGTGAGTTGAGCTGCAGATACGGTAGAATTTTGTATCACTTTGTAAATGATAACTTTCTGTCCTTTTCCAATCAATCTCTTTTATTCACCTAAACAAGCTTTGTTCACAATTGTCAACATTTATATTTGTTGCGAAGAAAGATAGAATAATTTTATAGGAATCGAATCTTTTAGTGAGTCATCCATTGAGCACATTTCTAATCAATGTGTCATAACAACTGCCTATATTGTTGAAACATATTAAACTTTGATTAACAAATATAAGTATATATTTGATACTGATATATTAAACTACTATACAAAGCATAATAGTTTAACATTCATTCTTTTGTTCATTAAAGTTTGCAAATACATATAAGCATTTGAACACTTTCGTGAGTCAGTGTGTAATATATTATTACAAAATATTGTTAAATTATTACAAAAGGAAATAGGTATTTATAACCCTCACATCTTACGATTAATGTAGATAATTTTTATTTTACATAAAAATTTGCAGTCTACATATAACGAATTTCTAATTTTCTTTCATGTACAAATAGTTGTAAAAAGAAGAAACATTTGTAAAATACTTTTGGGTGTTTTAGTATATTATAAAGCTAGTAAAATTCATAATTTTTAATTTGACTTAATCAGTTGTTTGGAACTTAGTTTTCATTTGTTTTAATTGTTTACATTACAAAAACATCCTCAGCTGAATGATAATACTTCGATCCTAATATTACTAACATAAAGGAGTTGGATTTTCACCACCTCAGGAAAGAGTCTTTCGAGCAAAGTAAGCAAGACAAAAGGTTTGAAAATTGATTTTTCATGTGATGGTACACCATGATCTTAATCTGAAATGACTTCTAAATGCTAAAAATGTTTATAGTAAATTCTTTCACTCTCGAGAACGTTAAAAATGTCGATACGAGGTTGAATGTAAACATAATTCCACAAAGGTAATATTTATTTACCGTTCTGTAATAAATGATTGCAGATTATAGAATACGAAAATCGTTTACGAGCTTATTCTACACCCGACAAAATATTTCGTTACTTTGCAACTGTAAAAGTAACGACTTTAGATAGTACCGATATATACATGACTCCCGATGACTTTTTGAGAGCAATTACTCCCGGCATGAGGCAACCAGATGGTATAATTTTCTATTTTTTTTATAGTGCCTTTATTTTATACTTTTATTTACCACTTTTCACTTTACTAACCATTCATTTCATCCCTTTGAGTTCACATTAATATTGTCTTACTTAATACTAACGATGTGTTATTGAGTTTTTTATACATATACGTTAGATCTTTCCGTATCCGAATTAAATAAGAGACTTTGCAGTCATGTTTATATAAAAGTTATTACACATTCTAATCTTTAAATGAGACAGAATTACGTGAAGTGATTACCTGTTATTTTATCTAATTGAATTGAAAATAAAAAGTTGTTTGCAAATTTGTTTCCGTCACTACAAGTAATGAAAGTTATTCATTACTGTAATTTATTTTTAATGTTCATTCTAAATAAAGTTTGTCTAATGAGTCTGGTGCAGATATAAAAGTATTCTGATAATAGATGTTTGGATACGGATAGGTGTTCCATAAATTCAATAATTTCACTATACTTTCTATTTCTACATATTTCTGGTTATTCATGTTCACAAAAATATTTATTATTTTAAAAACGTCTCAACGCAGTCGAAACTCCTTGCATTATTCATGATCCACAATCAGTATTGAATACTGTACTGAACATAATTATAATTTTCGTAAACGCAAGAAATGATGTTGTTTAAATAACATTAATTTCTTAAGAAGTAATAATTTAAAATAATCGTTTGCCTTTCTAAGAGAATTGAATTTTAAGGGGAATTATGGAAACGAAGAGACTCTACTTTGTAGTAAATAATTATCAAATTATATTTTTTAGCAAACCATTATTATTTGAGAAAACTAATTAAAATATATGTGAAGTAGAGCTGATGTAAGAAATACAAATGTATTTGTCAATGACAAGAGAAACAATGTAAAAATAACGTCAAATTGTGATTAATAACACTGTCCAACAAGAATTTTGAACTATATTATCCAATAGATGATCCTTATAAAATTTTTCATCTAAAAGATAATCTAAAAGCTAAATTACTCTAAGTTTTCGAAGAACTTGAATTTCTGAAAATTGTTTTATTTGGGGTAAAAAGAAACATTACGTAAAATCTAAAAACGTTAGAAATTGTACATATTTTAGAAGATAGAGAAGAGTTTCCTGAATGTACTAGTATATACAATTTTTAATTCAATCATATTTCAAGTGGTTGTAAATATCCATCAAAGTTTTAAAAAGAATCCTAGTGCGCATTTTTTATCTTACATGAACATAATTTAACGAAGAATTCTTCGTTTGACACGAAGTTACTACACAACATCGGATTTTATGGTCAAGAAAACTACTACAATTTAATTGACGATAATAATAAACTGAAGATTTATAAAAATTAACACGTTTTTAGATTGCACACATTCTTTTCGTAACGCATTCTTACATTCAAGAGCATTTAACAGTTGTCGCGAATATCTTACACTTTTAAACTCGCTTTATAATATTAGTTATAAAACTAATAATTGTAATACTAGCGCGTCTATTTTATAATCTATTAATAATAATTTAATAATTCTCAGTTTCGTTAATAAAAAATTATTAAATTGTTATTTATAAATTATAACTTCTTAATAAAGCTCTATATGATCTATGTTTACATAATATTTTTTTCTTACTTTGTGCCATAGAATACAGTGACAAAATTTGAACATTACAATCTGGGACACCCTGTGTATAGTAGGTAGACAGAATAGATCCCTTAGTTAGAATCCCAAGTTTCTATTTATCAACTTTTCGTCAACGGGCAGTACTTCGATGTAATTTAATTAAAACTCAACTGCATTCACTTCACGTTTATTCCGTTAAATATTTTCTTTTTAGAATAGAATTTTGTTTTCAGCCTTTCGGCCCTGAAAAGGAACTGGGTTTTACGTAATCTTAATTATATTACACAAACAGTTGGGACCGAAAGCAGGCGAATTGAGTTGGTGTTCTGCAAATTCGTCTAAACGAAGGAGTGGGGATGCGTGCGAATGGGATACCGATATTTAATGTTTCATTCGATACTTCTGAAATGCAGTTTGAAGTCTCGTTTCCTAGATTTGGTGAGATAGGAACGTATTTGTGGTGACAGTGGTTCTCGGTGATTTGCACCATGCAGCGGAGTGGGGGCATAAGTGACATATTCCCACTCTTTCGTCTTGAAATCTGGCTTGTTGCTCTGACTATGCTGGTGAGCATAATTTATAGTCTCTGTCTGTATGCATTCCAAATGATAAAATCTCATTTAAGAGATTTGTAATTGTTTAGTTGTGTCCCTCATTTGGTGATGGAATAGTATACCCTACATTGATTTTACTATATTAGACCCTCTTTAATATAGAGTCACATAATCATGGTAGAATATAATATTACAGTGTAACCGTAATCTAACTGTAGAGTGTCCACGAGAGGGTGGCACAGATATTGACAATGCATAATATTATAATATACATATTATAACTACACATATACATATATGTATAATTATAAATTATCTAATTTACTTTTGTAATAGTAAACTGCTTTTTATTCAATATTAAGGAAATATATTAAAAATTATTTGTCTTGTGAATGGCTTGTTTTTGTAATTCTTGCTAGAAGTTTTCTATTACATATTATACAAATCTAAAATGTTGCGTGTTTACTCTAAAGATGGTATGCAAAGTACATGATGCATAAAGTGATGTTCTAATTTTAAATATACAAAATATATATGTATGTATGCATAGTGCATGCTTATGCACCCACTGGTGCTCCCACCAATTATAGGAAATGAAATCTCAAATCAAAGTGTGTTCGAAGGTACAGGGTACCAAGTGAAACATCAAAATTTCAATCACATACATCCCCATGTTTCCATTTCGTTTAGTCTATTAGTTGAATTCGCAGAAATCACCACCGCATTCGTTTAATTACACTACATATGTATTAATATTTAAAGCGTCTCATTATTTCGTTCGACACAAATTGTTTTATTTTTCTTACGTTCTGGAACTATCATGGTCCATTGGAGGCATTAAAGATATTTACAATGCAGATCATTGAATATGAAAATCGCGTGAGGCACTATTCCACTCCGGACAAAGTGTTTCGATATTTCGCTACGTTGCAAGTGATTAACAACGACATTCACGAAATCTTCATGACACCCGATGACTTCTTGAGATCTATAACGCCCGGCGTAAAACAACCCGATGGTAAATTTTGAATAATCTTATAATTGTGTGTAAATGTCGCTGTAGTATAGTGAGACGCTTCCAGATTTGTATAAAAGAATACATAACAGGACATACACATGAATGTATAAAATATGTGTACACGCTCCCAAGAGAGCTGTGACGTACATTATCAATACTTCATGGTTCTGAATGATACTTTTGTGTTCTCAATAAATATATTGTCCATATTTCTTGCAAACCCTAAAGATGTCGAGAACCTTGAAATATTGATAATATTATTGATAATTTATGGGTGTCTTTAAAATGAAGGTGATGTATCGAAGCTCTAGTTATTATGCTATAGCTCGGTAGAATGGCGTAAATTTACTAGCCAAGGTCATCGACGTCACATTATAGAACAGGTAGAATGTATCGCCTTTTGTTGACTCAGTTAAAATTTCAAATTATATTTTTTCTCCAGATGTTTATACAGCGTAATGTAAGAAAGAAAGTGCATAGTGGTCGAAATAATAATAGGTTCTCGAAATCTCGATTTCGTTAGTTTTTTCGCTTCGATTGATCTTGCAAATCCTGAATCGGTAAATAAATTTTTCTGTTAATCGCATTACAAGAAAACTATATAAATTTTTTCAAGTGTCTTTATTTAATGCATGGACGGCGAGGTGCGAGTACATTGGGCCCAGTGTATAAATGTTGTTATTTGGCTATTTAGTATCTAGCAATTTATTCAATTTGCACATGCTTCATTAAGGCTTACAGAAAAACTATCATATAGATGAAAAATCTTGATAAATATGTCGTAACGAAATTGATAACTAGAATTATATGTATATCTTAAGCATCCTCAATATTATTTTTTGTCCCGCCCTTCGAGGGCGTTAATTTGAAAAATCAGTTTTTTTCTATTTCATACATATATGACTTCATCAAGCGAATAAAGCCAAGATGTGAACAAAATCATACTAAGATTTAGTAAAGCTTTAAACATTTTTTTCCAAGGGTAAAGGTCATTTTCAACTCTATTATCCATGCGATAGCCAAGATCAAACATTTCTTGAAATCGTGTACATTTAAATGAAGAAAGATAACAAAGATATTTTTAGTTTAATTTATTTGTAGGATTGTTCTCAGAATAACCATTACAGTTATTAAGCTTTGATGAACCCTATTTTTGTGGAGAATATTTTATAAACTTCTATTAAGAAATGACTGTGTAATACGAATTCTTTTTTTATATGTAACACCTGCATGAGCATGTGAATGATCGGCATGATAATATAATCACAACTGAATCGTGTATTTCATTGCCAAGAAAATATATCATGCATTAAAACGATACCATCATTTTCAGGACTTGGTCTGGATAAGTACAAACGCTTTGACCCAAAGGTGAGTGATTTATTATTTCGCCTGTAATATTTTATTAATATATAAACTGGACTAATAATTCTGATCAGCTTGAAAATGTTCGTTAATTTTAATGGCATCAAAAAATATTAAGTGCATGTTATATTGTGTTACGAAGCTCACAGTAATAACAATTTTATAAAATTCTTCAATATAATAATTTTTACCTACCTTTTTAATGTAGAATGTTCATAATAAACTGGAACTATCCCTAGACGAGGATAGTATCTTCTACAAACTGGGAAGTGCCGGTTTAATCACTTTCTCCGATTACATATTTCTTCTCACCGTATTATCCAGTAAGTACCATTTTTATGTATAAAAATTAAATTAAAATAAAGCTACTTTGTTTTTTTATTTTTAGTATCTGAAGATTTCTTTATTTAACTCAAAATTCCTCTCCATAGATATACAAATTAATGTAATATAAGAAATGTTTACATTTTAGATTTTTAATATCTGTACATGTGTTGAAGAAAATATCTAAAAACAATAACAGCATTCGTAATTATGAATATTTAAAACAAAATCTTATTATTAACAGTAAACATGCTTTTCTTTTACAGCTTCTAGAAGGCATTTTGAGATTGCTTTCAGGATGTTCGACTTTAATGGTGATGGAGACGTTGATTCTGAAGAATTTGGGAAAGTTGCAACGTTAATCCGACAACAAACCAGTATTGGAAGTCGACATCGTGATCATATAACTACTGGCAACATGTTTAAGGTATTAAACATCATTTCTTAATTTTTAATTACTTAACGCATTTGCCGCCAGCGTTTTATTTTAATTACATGCTCTATAGTTACAATATCCTGTTGTATTATAACGAAATGTTATAGACATAAACATCTTTTCATTTTTCAAAGTTCATATCATGATTAATTCAATGTATGTTATGTGTTTAGGGTGTCAATTCCGCTTTAACGACATACTTCTTTGGGTCAAATATGAAAGGAAAATTGACGATTGAAAAGTTTCTCGAATTTCAACAGCAATTACAGACGGAAATACTGAGTTTAGAGGTAAGGGTAAATCAGCAAACGATGCTAATGATAACGAGAACAACGATGAATCTTTCGAAACTCGATTTGGTCTAAATTTTACAAATAGCTCACATTTTAATATAATGTCCTGTAAGTTCGAAAAGTTCTATGCTTCGATTTCGCTGAAATTCTGAAAACAGGTTTTTATTAGATATTAACAATGTGTGATAACCTAAACCAGATCTAATCTAATTAAAAAATAGTGGAAAAAGGACTTGAGAGCTTAATTAAACTTAATTAATCGCGAAAAATTCATGTGGCAATCTTTATTTTTATTTAAAAGGAGCTATTTATAAATTTTCAATCCAATTAGTTATATCCGATTTTTAGAAATACAGTCGCGACAAGTATAACTTATTCATCCCAAATATCTACTAAATGCGTAAAATTAAAGATGTATATAGTCTGTTATTACACAGTCTTTTGTGAGAAAAGAGAAAAACTGTTTAATAAATGTTCGAAAAAAACGTTACAGTTCGAGAGAAGAAGTCCTGATGAAGATGGTAAAATATCAGAGCAAGACTTTACAGAATTATTGTTAGCATACGCAGGATATCCAGACAAAAAAAAAGATAAAATTCTAAAAACTATAAAAAAACGGTAAATATATGCATTTACAATGGCAGTATGTCTTGGCTTATATTCAAATCACATGTTACTTATTTTAATAACTTAATATAATAATAATTTATTACGAATTTATAACATAGACATACTTTTTCTTTCTCAATCTTGTACTGAGTATATTATTTTTAATTCAGATTAAAATATATTACTAATCACATATCTAATTACATTATGGTAGGATTTCTATGTTCGAAGGCAACGTAGAAAATCGCGAATGTGCTAAATGTATTAAATTAAATTATATATTAATTCTTTTTTCGAAAGATGTTCTAAGATCGCGCGATTGTTTTCTTCAACATGTTGTTATTATTTTTTAATAAATTCATGACCTCACAGGTACACTTTATTTTAATCATTTACATCAACTTATGTCTCGTTTCAGTTTCAAACAAAATCCACAAGGAATAAGCAAGGATGAATATTTGAAGTTCTTCCACTTTTTAAATAATATTAATGATGTAGATACAGCGTTGACATTTTATCATATTGCAGGAGCATCAATTGATCCAGGTTTGTGTCCACATTAATTGAAACCTTCTGTCAATAGAGCTACTATTTTTTGCTACTTAATGACTATTTTTCTAGAGGTGTAGGTTTAAAATTTCATACACCTCGTGTGTTTTAATATCACTATCAAACAACACATTACATTTGTTTCGTATTTATACAAAAAAATATATTTCTTTTTTCTAGCTACTCTGAAGCATGTTGCAAAAACGGTGGCACATGTGGACTTGAGTGATCATGTCATCCAAGTTGTTTATACAATTTTTGATGAGAACAGTAAGTATTTTCTTATCAAAACGCAAGAACTGTACGTATATGTCAGACAAATCATGGCTTCATTTCTTGTATATTTACAGTGGACGGTCAACTAAGTAACAAAGAATTTGTCGCTGTTATGAAGAATAGAGTTTTGAGAGGACTGGAAAAACCAAAAGATACTGGCTTTGTAAAATTGATCGAGTCTATGGCAAAGTGCTTAAAAAGTAGTTATATGTCCTTCGATAATTAAAATTAACATAATTCAAAATAATCATTTTATCATACACGAAGAATAAAAATAATTATTAACGACTTACTTGTTTCGAATAAGTAAACATAAATTATTAACTGAATAAAAGATTACTGAAACATGAACAAGTACTATCTTAGTTTTTATTCTTTATGTCCATTTCCTATTTATACATGGTTTTGTATCATACAACATTTCGTGCTTAGTTCATTTGTTTGTACAATATCGTTAGAAATAATGATGAAATACTAAAAAAATTGAAGAAAGTTACCAACAGTTGATGTGGGGTGATAGAGTCAGTTATTGTGGATTGACAAATTGCTGTGCTTTTGATTTTCTTTGGATATAAGTAACTTTATATTCGTTAAATAAGACATATTAAATATTTTTATCTAAAAATAAAAACAATTATAAATGTAAAGCTAATTGTGAACAAAAGCAAATCAAAGTCTCAGGAATTAATCGCTTCACAGTAACCAATTCCACTATCCTGGATATTACAAATGATAATAATTCTAGCAATCGGATATATGGGTTCTATATGTATATGGAATCAAAATTTGTCCCTTTCATTCACGAGTTATTTAATTTCTCAAAAATGCTTTTCTATACTCCCATTTTTGTTCCGATCGCCCATAAGATCGCTGAGCTGCCCTGCGATGTCTGTTTGTTCACTCGACAGTCATGAAGCGTTGTGCTCTTTCTAGTTGGTAGAGAGAGAGCAATTGCGGAACGTCGTTCCTAACAGTAATATTATGTAAGAAATGTCTTCTTCTAACTTTTATGTTTACTTTCGTTTGTATATAAAAATTTAATTTGGACTAATTTATTTATGTGTTGATTTTATTGTTTTATGTTTTATAGACCAATAAATGTCCGGGCTTACTACTTTTCGGTTGTAGAGAACCTCAATAGAAATCATATCATTTATTTGTGATTAATATCCCAATACTGTTCGCCATAGGTGCCACCTATATCAGCCCATTTGACCTATAAAAATACAATTGTACCTTTAGAATTCATCACGTACTAATGTAGTTTACCAAGAAAATAATTTATTTTAAAGTGACGACGGTACCTTTCCCCGATGACGATTTTCTAAAAAATCTTTTTCTTCAAATCTTTGCTCCCACTGAATCGGATTTTCACAAACATATCCAAACTGTAATTTGTCTCCAGATTGGCGTTCTAAAAAAATGTCCCTGAAATTTTTAATTTTTAATTTATATATAAAAACATCGTGGAAGCATCGTATATTTATATGTGTAAACCTATATGAAAATTGTGTCTTAGTTTCTGCTTATTCTTTTTAATTCAAAATATTTTAATACGGAGGAACAATGAGGAAATACGTTAATAAAAATAATCTAGACCACTGATATCATCAAGTAGAGGTCGGGGTATAACTCTTCCATCTCGGCAACCACTGCCGAGCTGTAGTTGTTATTTACCTACTGTCACCCATATTTTCACGAAGAAAAAAATGACTTCACATTAGCTGTGGAATAATTCCTTTCTAGGTGTAACAGGAGTTCTGAAACGTCCTGTATATTAAAGTCTAGTTACGCCAATGAATTTTCGATTATAATAGATTAGCAAAATGATCCAATCGAATGATCATATTGATTTCAATTTTTCCAGTAATACAAGTTCGTACAGACCGCGTTGTATTTCATTTTCCCGTTTTAAGTTTACTCGTACAATCACGTTGTCTGAATAATTAACGATTGTACTTTTACCGAGTCCAAAGATGTAATGTAATGTGCTTATTGCTTATTTATTGATTTGTTTATTTTTATTCATTTCTTATAGCTTTGGTTTTAATGCTCTAGTCGTTGTAAATTAATTAATCTATTATTTATTGTTGTATTTTTATCCTACGGAGATTTATTGTTCTACTGTTTTCGTTATATTTATATAATAATATTGTTATATTATTCGTTTCCTTTTTATCTTACCTTACTTATTTATTTTATGCTATTTATCTTTATTCCATCAAATTTTTAGCGTGCGCATAATGTGATATTTCTATGGTTACCCCCAAGTAGTGAACGTAACCCCGAGGAAACATGTTTTGATTAATAAACGAATTATATATTGTTCAATGAATATATTAGATTGGAAACTATGAAACGAGCGCCGCAGCTGAACACAGACTAAACGAAAACGCCCGTTTCATAGTTTCCAACCTAATACTATTAGCTATAAGTATATCGAATGAAAAGTTACTTCACGTAAATTATGTGCCAATGACATAATATTACCCACTCACTGAAAGAGTTCCTTTTTCATTGCCAATTCATCAAGAATTTCGTCATCCGACTTTCTCCGAAGCTTGTCTTCTTCGTCTAGAACATTTTTTAAGTTTTTTAGCAAGATATGAAATCGACAAATTTTTTAAAAATTTGAGTCTGAGGTTTTGATAAGATTCGCTGAAAATGCTAGGAAGTTGATTTTGAGATAAATGTTTTACGTATGACGTCAAGAAATTGTATAATATTATTTAAACATTTCATTGATGATGATATGTTCGTTCATGTTCTCTTGTAAGAAAATGTAGTACCGTGCAATCGTTGACGGGACCGGGATTTCTACTATTTCCGCCTAATCAACCTTGTTTTAAAATAGACACTTTCAGCTATCATTAAAGCTAAGTTGCATAAAAATGGACCCATAATATTATGGTCCAATAAATGGACCTATTCCATAATAATAGAAACGTATATCAAAATTCATCTGAACTATTGCTTTAAGTTCGAATAATTATTTCTTGTCTTTTCCCAAGTGCCAGAAGTCCACGAACGGAATAATCACAACGTAATAAAAACTTTTGAAATCCTACTAGTAGCAACAGTTCTTTTTCACAAATATTCTTTAAGAAAAACTAAACAATTTCGACAAAAGCTAAACTTATCTAAAAAGAAAATAGGGGTGCAGTCTAACTATCAGACATATTTGTGCAAAGGATTAAAATAAATTTTCGTCGACAAATTACCTGGACGATGATTTTGTATTCTTTTTCCAGGAGTTTCAACAATAAGAAGAAAAATGACAGATGTCACAGTAAGAATTCTAAACATTTTGCACTTGTTATAACTTTGTCGCAGTTGGTAATGATGACAATAAGTGAAACGTTCTATTCCCAAGAACAGAAATCACTCACGGAGTTTGAATTTCAACTGATCGATTGGTTTATCCGTAGTGATGGTTTATCCGTAATGCTCCGATTACGCTGTTATATCTGGAAAAGTAACAGTCGCCGTACCTTCAATTAGGTATGCTTTCACCAGTTGTAGTATGTCTCTTATATTCCGTCATTTGCTCACGTTACTTCTATTAAAGCAATTGGATGATCTACTACTAACCTTATTATGTTAGCTTTACATTCGTAGCATGTATGAATACAGAAAAATAAAATTAAATTAAATTCTCAGAACCGTTTGATAGAAAGTTAAGAAAGTATACGTTATATGTATCAATGTGCGAACTGTAAGGCCTAAGCATAACATTTTCGAGATACTGGGAGACCCGAGTTTTCAATTTGGGTTTATAAAGCCAGTCGCTGTTAAAGATTTTTCGAGTAAAGAGCTTACTGATGCGCTATAAAATCAAGTCTTTACTTAAGTATTTTAATTTATTTGATAATATATTGTTACTACATATATTGCATATGCAATTTCTGCTTCTATAATAAATCTTCCTTTTTATATGTTTCCCATTTTTCAAAACTAAAATTACTTACTTAAAAATAGGAAAATATTCTTATGTACATGCATTTAAATAAGGAAAATCGATCTAAAACTGTTAAACGGGGGACACTCTATAACTACATCCTTGGTCATGGATGATGGTTATAATTTTACATAAAACGTTTCTTTTTTATGATTTATCTCATTCTTCTTATAATTTTGCTGTCTCTTAGTTTTGCTATAATTAAGCTATATCAAATTACGCAATGTTTCTTATTTAGAATACCATTACAACACAGACCTAGCTATAACTAAAAAATAAGGGGTAATGTAAAAACCGTTCACTGTCGAAGTTGCTCGCTCACTCAAAAAATCAACTACTAGCGGATCCCATAAGTTCTTTCCGCGCTACGCTATGTATGACCTCGAAAGTATGCTCGATGGAAATCCGTGATATAATGTGCGTGAGATAGTGAATGCCACTAATATTCTAAGGACGACGGAATATAGTCGTTTAATCAAGATGTGATATGTGAATCGGTATGAAATTTGATTTCCACACCAATTAACGGAGACCGACTTTATGAACCACATCTCTACGTACCATTTGCTTCTTTAGCGACATGAAAAAAAATCCTTTTTGAAAAAGTCTTGTTACTGGAGACGAAACTTGGATTTTATAATAAAGTTCGTATGTAACACAATAAATCAACCTTAAACAACGAATATCGATTATTGATTTTGCATTTAAAAAGAAGAAGAAACTTATGCTGGTTGAGGAAAAAGAAATGATAGGTACAGTAATTCGATGAACATTCATTTGATTCACGTGTAGGACAATCTTTATTACTTTATGTAATACTAATACAACATAGTTCTACAAATTGATATAATAATAATATCGTTATATTATTACAGTTTAAATCACTAAACTTTTAGTTGTATTTCTTGGGTGCGTGCGTGTATGCTTAAATCTAGTCTCACATAACTACACGTACACATACACAGGCATACACACACACGCACACATTTTTCACTTACTTGTACCGATTAATTCTTTCATGTCATATAAATAGAGTATTACATGCCCGCGTATGTTTGTGTACACATGTATAGTTAGACGATATTTCTACCCTTCGTAATAGGGTTTGCTCTTATCTTTTACTTACCGCTCATACATACATACGTACATATATATATATATATGTATCATCAAGATATTATAAATAATATTATACTTTATAAAAGCACTTTTTCTTGCCTATAATATTAACGTTAATTCTTCTAATGATCGCATTTTATCTCTTCCGTTTTTAAGGATTTCTCTTCGCAATGGTTTGTCTTAAGATAATAATATATAATGCGCTCTGTCTATAAAAAACGCCGTCCTTGTTTTCGGCAGCACATCTATAGGCAGAGGTATGTCGAATTTTTTTTGGCCAGCAGGACACTTCAAGCACTTTTTTTTTTAAATGCTGACATCGATAAGTTTCGGAGTTGTTTATGAGAATAGAGAATCTATCCTATGATAAATACGATCGTTCGTACAATCCGGACACAAGTAACAGGACGCGGTCCGTCTTGGCTCACGATATAAACGCGCCTAGTTAGCGTCTATTACTTGCTCCGGCAAGAGAAAAAAAGCCACCTTTGGCTGTAAGTCCGACTGAAAGCAAAGAAAAGGCCGCCTGTGCCGGTCAGTTTGACAACGTAACCAAGCATGTTCATTGGCAGACCGTACCGTACGTACGGTATCGTCTCGTTTCATCCTGTACCGTTCGTGCAGTTTTTCATAGTAATAATCATACACCTACGAGCCCACAACAATATTTCTTCGAATCAATCACAGCGTTAGGATTTTAAGTGCAATCCAACCAAGGTCGAATCAGTGAATGTCAACCGAATACCGAACCGATGGCCGGCCTTTGGTGGTCCTTTGACGAGAGCTTTTGTTTCCAAAGTCTGGCGAGATGCTTAATATTTAAGGGGTTGTGGTACATATTGTGAGCGGTCTCTGCGACGAGACTCTGTGTCGAACACCCGAACTTGTTCACATTTACTAACTCGATTTGTTGATCCGACTGTAGGAATGACTTGACAGGCATTCAGTTCAATCTATCTTAACACTTCGCGTATACACGAGATCAGAAACTAAACACCATTCTTGATCGCGAAAAAGTAATTGCAATTTTAAGACAGGGAATTCAAAATGGCAGTAAAAAGTGGACAACGATTAAATAGATTCATCGAGTAAGTTTAAGATGAAACAAATGAATCTGATAAAACGGCGATGGGTAATTCATAGTTCGAAAACAAGTTTGTCTTATAGACATATTACAAAACTAACAAGTAAAAGTGCCTCTGCAGTACAATGCTTCGTGCAGAGTTATAAAGAAGGGGATCACTTGAAACATAGATTAATAACTACAGGTAAGGAACCAAACACTCGAGTTAAATTTAAAAAGAAACTTAAACAGCTTGTAATTATAATTTTCTATACCGTGTGATTATGAATGTAACACCGATTTCCTTTATACATGTTATAGATGTACTTGGCACTTGGTTACCAAAAAATATTATCTTTTGGTGTTGTGTATACCCAATAGAAATACATTGAACTAAATGTCGACAAGTAATTTAAGAATAAAATCTCCATCCTGTAACCGAGTTAAAGAAACGTTATTGTCAATGTACGATGTCTACTATGAGAGAAACTTGTATAACGACCAGAGGTCACATCCATTGGGAGATTCTTGATTGCAGTGTTACGGAAACTTGTTACGCGTTAAACGTGAATTAACGCTTTGAATGCGAACAGTGCCCACTTCTACTTGACGGTGTACAGGATGCCTTAAAAGTCGCTTGCAATCGGGAAATAAAGGATTCTTGAGGTCATTCGAAGTAACTTTTTCCTTAGCGAAAATGAAATCCGTGGCTTCGTTTACGAGTTATTAATGAAAAACAGTGATCAATGAGAGGCGAG
>NC_135776.1:10569254-10651371 GCF_028453695.1 Augochlora pura | reverse complement strand
GTGAATCTATCGACAAAAACGGCAATGACTTAGTTGCCAACCCAATACTATTCCGATCGCATCATACGCACCACACCGCTTGTTTTTGATAATAGATTTCATGGCTTACGATTCTCTGCCTGTCGCCAGCCGTCGAATGAAAAATTAATCCGTTGCTACGTCGTATATCCACTTAAACTTGCCAATGGAACATTTACAAACCTATATTTATAAAAGACATTTGTTTCTGTTCTAATTATAGTAATTAGCACCGTATCAGGAGGGAAACGTGGGACGTGTTTTGCTTTGAAATATATGTAGGGATTTACCGCTTGCGTCTGCGAATATTCGCGAAGGACGCGTTTTGTTTTCGCAGCTCCTCTGCGACAACGGGCAACAAATCGACACCAGTGCAAAGCGAGCGATATATCGGGACAGATGGCAAGGTCAGCGAGCATTAGTCAGCGTTTTTTTTCTTGTCTTGTAGTATTGTGTGTATGAGTGTGGCGAGAAAGTGACAGCTATTTTATATTAAACGAACCTTTATAGCCTGTATTCTAACTGCGTCTAACAACCGATAGGTTACACCCAATATATTCCCACATATATATTATGTGTCCTTGTGTTTCAATTCCCTGATAAGCGAACAACGCCGTTATTCACTGTTTCTCTACCTTCAACTTCGTCAGTAACTGTTGCGCCACTTGTTCTGAAACTCAATGTTATCTCGAGCATTTTCTTCTATTTGGTGGATATAACTATAGTGATACCTGAACAACTGCACGTTCTTCTACCTCCGTAAGCAAGCAGCGCTTCTATCCCTGTCCTAGGCAATGATTCCTGGCACGGTAGAACTTTGATACCAGAAGCTGTGGCCCAAAACTGGGCAATTAACAACGGTATCCGTGATACTGACATGATACTGGCTCAGAAAGCGCTAATTACAAGACCGCATTCCAAATCTAAATATTGATGCTTATATAGCTGACGTTATCGTTAAAAATTATGTAAGGATGTACACATCGATTGAATCAACGTGGGAGAAGATATACCGCCGGTTAGTGGTCAGCTGGTCAACCCCGAAGGCCAATCACTAGCGTGGATTATAGAACAATCTACCAATAACAATGTTACCTGCCTTACCACCATAGCAGACGTAGTCACAAGGATACAGTATTTTGATGTAGACCTACACCTTAGGAAAGGTGTCCCTGTGTCAAATTTTTTCCAGGCCCTAACTATGGCGAGACATTTATTAAGAAACCCGTTTTGTTCTCTAGTCCGTCCTACAGTAAACCTTCGGCAACATGCTGATATTGCATACATATGTGCATACATCAAGAGGGAACTGCTTAAAGATATTCCCTTTGGGGGATATAGGGGTTCAGCCATTTGGCGGATTATCGCCACAATGTGTTCCCTCACTGAAGCAGAACTGAGGCAGTTAGCCTCAGGGATGTACAAGATAGCTCGCGCTAAAACTGAAGCGGAACTTAACCTTGCCGACATTTATAAAGAGACATTTGATAATCCAGACTTGAAGGTCCGTGAAATCAGTGGTGAAAAATTTGTAATACCCGCAGGTCAGCCAGGAGCTAACATGGATGTCCAAGAAGTTGGCATAGAAGAAAATCAGCTGTTTATCTTTAATTAGACAGACAGCGGTACTAATCTATTCGGTCGCTCAGCGTAATCGGCCTTACAAACCCGATAGATAGTTCATATCGCGGAGTATTAGTACCCAGGGTGTTCACGCACGGCGCCCTACAATTCCCATCATTTTACTGTGTGTCCAATCCTCAGTGAATCTTGTTTCAGCAATGAACCGTCAGCCAATCAGGGCAAAGGAATTCCTGTCCTCGTCCTCGACTGCATAGTAAGCTGCGGCCCGAAAAACGTGCAGGAGTTCAGGTATAACTGTATTATTATATAATAATAGGTTGGATATGAAATGTGCTGATGCGGTGTATAAAAAACAAATCGTGGAAATTGATCGCACAGTTATCAAAGAGACTTCAATTTTAAGAATACTAGTAATATCGATTTCTATGAATGCTCACAAAATATCCCAAAAGTTATCCAAAATCGGAAAATGAGGAGTTCCTGAAGTCACTTGAAGTAACTTGCAGCTCCGTTTACGACTTATTAACGAAAATCACTAATCAATAAGAAATGAGTGCGGCTGACATAAGGCAGCTGAACTTTTGGGACACCCTGTATGTGATTTCAGAAAAGAGATCTACTCGTTTATGAAATACTACTACGATAACCATAATAAAAACGCGTTATGGAGATTATAGTGATTACTGATATTTAGAAATCAAAAGTGTTGTTGATATTCACAGTAGAGTGAGTTCTGCCCATAGAAAAATAATAGCTCATAATCCTTTTTAGAAATCAGATCTGGCAACTTTGTATAATATATATACAGTTTAAGGAAACCACCTCCTACTTCAATAACCTTGAAATATATTGTCAAGGCATATACGTTAACTTGGGAGATATATATATAATAAACAAAGATATGCGTACATAAACATTGCAAAGTTTGTCGATCTAGATACAGGCATACATAGCCAAAATATTCAATGGATTATGGAGATGGATAAAAACATTTTAATTACTATTTTGAAGAATTTATCTTTAAAAAATATTTGATTCTTCAAACGAAACTAATAATATGAAAATATGATTATTTCAATAGAAAATTGATTTTTGACATTTTTTAGCAATTTAAGTAATTATTTACGAATAATATAAATCAAATCTTTAATCAAACCCTAAAGAAGTAATGAAATCCAGAGTTGAGACTGGATAGACCTTGAATCCGCAACTCGCGATCATAAACGGTCCGCCGTGCGAAAGTTAAATTCCTAACCTGATTGAATCACTATCTCTTTAACAAGTTTCTGAATATCTTAGAAACTAAAGGCCAACGCTCTATTGTATCTATTGAAAAAGTTGTTCAGAATGATGATCCTGGCAATGTATTTCAAGGTCATTGAGACCGGAGGTGGCTCCTTTAGACTGTATGTTTACCTCTCGTTTGTGTCGTTACTATTTTATCCATTTATAGCGAAAACATATAAAGGAAACACAAACACTTAAGACATGATCAGAATTTAAGGACACTGCATCGTTGAGATAATTAAAGAAAATGATTTATTAAGAACGAAAACAAATCTATATTCGATGTTCCATCCCTGAGATATTGATTCTCCATAAACATCCGCAGTCTAATTTTTAATATATGTGAAGTGTGAAAAAAATAAGCTTCCATCTATGGTCCCGCTGCGTTCACTACGTTGTCCCATAGCGTCTTCCTCATAAGCACGTAACTAATTTTCATGTCCATGTTATTAGAGTTTTAATAACATGGACATATGTATGTTGTTGTCCTCTTCGAGAAGTACTAGCGTAGATGTCTCAGTTACCGCGCTTGGATTAAAAACGCATAAAGAAAAAAAGAGAGAGGTATCAATTTATATGTGAAATTTTTCTTATTCTGTACGTTTCTAAATTGGAGGCACGGATATACAGACGACTACGCTAGACCTTCTAGAAGTGATTCATGCGGCTATCCTGTTCTATTCCGAATACCAACATTTCTACCGTGCGTTCGTCCAAAGAAGGTTTTTAACAAGAAATACGTATTAAAATCAACGCGCGATGTGCTACAACATATTAACTATTGAATCATAGATATTATTCATAAAATTCAATATACTATCGATGACAAGAAACTGGTGTTACGCATGTTTGCATTTCACTGTATAACCATCATTATTATAATTGTCTTTTTCTTTTTAAAAGAGACTGTTCTCTTCGTTAATTTTCTCACATTAAAGAGTTACTATATAACATTTATCGCTAAACATAACTGCAAAATATAAATCTGATCGTTTCATTCGATATATCTTTTTAATTGTTGTATTTTTATCGATTTTCAGGTTCTATCCAAAAAAGTTGTCTTGACAAAAAGTTGTTTAAGGTTTTTCATACGAGAATGATCAAATACAAAAAGTTCTAGTGTTTATAAATGGTTTTATCAACAGACATAGTAATTTTATTTGTCAATAAATGTCTGACATCCGACTGATGCAACCTCAGACTTTGAATTAAGATTACTAGTTCATATAATTTCGTTTCGTCTTACAATTAGATAATAAAATCAGGTTAGTTAAAATTATGCCACAGATCTAAGTATTAAATACTATAATCAAGAATGGTTGAAATTCGTCACGAGGTAGCGATTTAGCAGCACATCGATATCGCGAAAGTAAAGTCGATGTTGCGCGAGGAATAGGCGGCTTTTGTATGTGTACTCGTGTCATATAATAAGCGAGAATTGAATAGCAAATTGTCATTCCGTAGTACAGTTCAATCGTTTCACGGACAATTAACCATTTAGCGAATCTGTATCACAAACAGTTTGTTCATTACATAGCAGACTTGAGCAATACTTAGATAAACATGATTACTTAAGTGAAAAGATTTCCTGTAATCATTGTAGAGAAAGTAATCCAAACCTTCTTCCATACTCGATAATTTTAATTACAAGATAATTCTTTTTCTTCATGGAAATTAGCAGAAAGCTTTGCATTTTATATAAGTGAGAAGATAATTATTTCCTCTCTGAGAAAATGTATCTCAAAGATACAATCGAGCCAATTATTAAGCTTTTACATTATTAATATAATCATCCTTTAAATTACCCTAGTTATGTCTAATTTTCTTCCGGAACAAAAATATCTGTTTTATAATTACAGAAATATGTATTTTGTAACGATGCAGAATTACATTAAATCGGTCGATGTGTCAAGTATTACTATCACTAATCAAACAACGAAATTATTGTCGTACAGAATTCGGATACTTTTATCGAATCAGAGTATTTGCTAACATTTTTCAAATAAGAGATCGCATAATCACTCCTGGAATAATTCAGAATTTGTAGACTTGCGAGAAAAACATGCTTTGTCTCCATGTTTACGATTGTCCAGCGAAATAAATAACATCGTTTGTGTCACAGCAATTCTGTACAGAGCGTTCTACTTTACGAAGGTGCAATTCAAGTAAATATACAATAATAAATAACAACTGAAACGAGATAATTCTGGTAACAGGTACAAACAGAGATTGCACGAAAATAACATTAAGGTGTAACAGTTATAGACAAATAAGGTCTGCTTGATGTGATTTGCAAAAATTAGTCAAACGATTCTAGTGTTTCTTGCATCTCCTACTCGTACTTATCGTAAATATATGTACAAAATCACTGTAACAATCGGGTGTGCCGATGAAGATTGTGAAACGATTGTATGAATGGTATGTACTTTTCTAAAATCTTTCAGCATATTTTTTTTCTCTTAAAAAATATTTGATACTCAGCTTAATAGATTTGTCTATTAAATGAGAATTACGATAAGTGAATTTACATTTTTTGTAGTACCTGACTTTTATTTCAAGTGTATACAGAGTGTCTTACGAATATACCATACCGAATATGTGCACACTTTTGTTCAATGTACTCTAGTAAAGTTCTTATTTCTATTCTGGTAACACCCATATTTGGTGTTCTTTGTCTGGTCCGCTAATACTTTTAGCAAAAATACTATCTGCGGTTTTCTATGCTATTTACTATGCTGTTTTTCCCCGTATTTTCATTATTTTTCTCATCGTTTCGTCTGCCTGAAGTATGTTAGTTTTTCCTTCGTCGTTCCGTCCTAACATGTACAAGGTGTTACCAAGATTATACAGGGTGCACCAAAAGTTGCTCCAAATTGAGAAATCAGGGCTACCGAGCTGCTCGCCTCTCATTCGTCACAGTTTTTCGTTAATAAATCATAAACAAAGCCGCGAATTACATTTGTGTTAAGAAAAAAGTTACTTTAAATGACCTCAGGAACCCCTTATTTCCCAATTTTGAATAACTTTTGTAATACCCTGTATATTGAGATCAACTTAACGTGATTCTTGAGATAATTAACTTGTTGTGAAATTGAACTTGACTTTGAAGATTCACCAGCTCAAGAATCCTAATGACTTTTATTTATGTAATTGTTAATTTCACAATTTTTTTTATTTTTGATCTTGAATTTTCAAGGTCAAGAGTATTGTTGTGGCTAATTATATTTATGTCGATATCCACCAAACCGATGTTGCAGAATTGCGTCCTAGTGGTCACGACATACAATTTTGTCTCCCCGTACTTTAAAAGAAATACAGTTAAGTGTTTCATGTTCCATGCGCAAAGTCGTTTGTAAATTCAATTCATCGTTTTGTTAATTCAGGAGATTGCAAGTACACTACTGGGTGTTCGGTAATACATCAAATTTAAACTTTTTATTGTTAATTATTAATATCGTATGGGTCATTCTTCCTTCTTTCAGGGTTTTATAAAATGATGGAACTGAGAATTTGTGCAAGGCTCCACGATCCAATTATTAACAATTATGTGAGAAATGTTATTCAGCACACTGAATTCTTTGCCAGGTGTGTAAGAAAGTCAGTGTTCATAAAAATAATTAGCGTTCTATTGTCGTGATAGGCCTCAAATAAAAAGGACGAAACATGTATTAATCAAAGTTTAAATAACGTTAGTGTATATAATAATAAAAATATGAAAAATTATACTTTTACTGCAAAATCTATCAGAAATAAAATGTTGGGGTCGCGAGTGACACCAATCCATTAGTTAACAGTTAACATTAAAATTTTTGGTTCGCCTGCTTAATGATATTTTTAGTGACACATTCGGAATCCATTGATATAATGCAATTTAACTTACATCTGTTACGTTAGTCTTGATAAAAAGATTTTGATTTTTTTACGTAGATATTCCAAGGAACTGCAAGGAAAAACTGCAAGGAAAAGGATATTCGGCAACAAGTGGGAGAAAGTTGAAACTGTGATTTTCCATGACGCAATAAAGCAAAACCGAAAGTAACCGATTGTATTTTCAGTTCTGTTTTTTTAGTTACAAAGTTTAAAGATCCGTTTAAATTTCGATGAGCCACCGGTAAGACATTGACGTACAACATTATACGTGGACATTATTTTCACTTCCGATTGTTATTTTATATTGTCATGGAAAATCACCTGTTAAATTTTCTCTGACCTGTTACTCGACGTTCTGTAAAACTGCCCGATTTGCGCAAGGGATATTGAAAAAAAAAGAAAAATTGATTTGATTTTAAATAACTTTATTTCTAGTACCATTATAGTTATTGAAAAATGAGAGAACATCCATGATCGTTCAATCACTCATTATTCGATTTCTCACTCAACGATTACATAATTAAGGTATTAAGAAAGCAACCCAGACACTTTTTCCGAAATAAAGAAGAAAGTAAACATCTTAATATAAACATATATTAAATTCATACAATTAATTAATATACATATGCATTTATATATGTATTTATGTATATATATATATATATTTATATATTTATATATAACGTATATATTAATCAATACAATTAACGCCTACAGATTCGGATTAAAAATAAATAATAAATGAAAAAACCACGGCAATTCATCTCCAGACTTTTCACAGGTGTGTAATATTTTAATACGTCTATAATGAATTAACTAATTAATTAACTCGCTTATTGGTTAGGGTTTCTACAATAATCAATTAATACCGTCACAATGATTACCTAAAAGTCCTCATGAAGCGTACACAATTGGGTTATAGTTTGTTTTCTTCTTTTAGGGGGTGTCAGCATTTTAAGGAGAACAAAATCCGAAAAACTTTTCAGGGTGATCAAAGAATGATGGTGCAAGAGGCAATGCAGAAATCTTTGAGTGGAAAATAAGACGATTTTCGAACGTGACCTCGTTTACGTACGAACTATCAAACGAACTGGTGTTTTTGATTCACATCAAACACCGAGATATTACCTTTGTCATATTATTGCGTTGGAAATCGGTGGGTGTTTACGTCAATTTTCTGTGCTTTGATATATTTTCATATTTGTCACAAAAACAGTGCTTCTTTCTCATTTCGATTAGCTGAAAATACGAGTTCTCTCTTTGTTCGCGTCGCAGTTTGTATATAACGCGGCAGGGATCGGATTTATCGCGGCAGAGCTAACGTAATATCTTTTCTAGGGCTAGACTAAATTACCGAGTTTGTCACCACTGAGGAGTCATCGATCGTTTGCAAGATCGTTCGAGTATATGCAAGGTAGGCATCTCGGTAATATATTTTGTATTTTAATCACCTGACAATGGGAGGCGAGAGCGCGTATTTTCACAGTTCAATCATTAAGGTTAACAAGAATGTACTGTTTACGATGATCGTCAAAATTCCTCCTCCTCAGCAATTCGAGCAACATTGAACAAACAACTGTGCAAGAAATCTACTTCAGCTGGAAGTACCACGAAATTCGTAAAGTCAAGAAAACGACTATCATTAATGGGGTTACAATTTATTAACATTTTACGCTCGAAGAATATCCTCGGACGTCCTACAAGAATGTATTCGTCCATAATTAGCGAGTAGCAAACAAAAGAATGAATAGGAAAAAACTGAATAATATTTCATACGAAATCGTATCGATAGGTATCCCGTGAACCAAAAAGTGTTTTAAACTACAAAGTACCGTAATTCAATGGTGTCATAATCATCCGAGAGGAATGAGTTGTCAAACGAAAGTTAAGTGAATGAACGTGTATGGTCAGAAGTTTAACTGGCTTGAGAGAACTAATAAAACAATCGTTTCACTTTCGACTCAACAGTTTTCCGGTTTTGCAGCCGCATGATTAATTTTCGAGACGCGAGAACCTTCTTGGAATTTCCATCCCTTTCGACGGTGCAGTGCCGTACTTAAGAATAATATCCCTTTACCTCTACAAAGGCCGCAATTCTCTTGTACTATGATCTTTAAAACACCCTGTATATATAGAAAAGTATACACACGTGTACGCGCGTATGTCACGATTCTACGTACACGACTATGTATATACTCTCGCGTATATGCCCTGTGTGTTTGTGTGTATTAGTCTATTCACACGTACGGATATAACCAGGCGTACTCCGGGAAGTAATGCGTGCCATACAAAACGATCAGTTTAGGTTAAAAAATCCTAAGTTGAGTTTATTAATTATCTTTGATGGCGCAATCCGGTAGAATGTTCCTGTCGACGGTTTACTGCTTGCGTGAGACGAGCAAGTGCATTGTTAAAGCGAGTTTCTTCAGCCTCCCGGGAGGCGAGGAAAAATTTCTTTATAATATAGACACTGACGTATCTGAAATAGGAAAGGACATGACAAGAGGATTCAAGTTTGTAGGGAATGGCAATTCCGCGGTCCTACCCGAAACTCGACTCCGCATTAATGTTGATGATTTCTTTAAAGGTAAACTGAATGCATTTGTACTGCGCAACGTTGAGAGAAATCTGCGTATGAATTTTGCGTGTGGTGAAGATGAGAATAAAGCTATTCGCATCTGGACCGTTTTGACGTTCGATGAAGAAAAAGACGTTTTTAGTTTCGGCGACGTTGAATTAAAGAAACGAGCTAGGCCCCCGCGGCCAGCGAAGAAGGAAACTGAAGAAAAGGATCGTGCTTCTGAGAAAAAGAAGGAAACTAAACGCACAAACGGAGATAAAGGAAAGGCAAGAAAGGAAAAAGGAAAGAAAGAAAGAGAAAAGAAAAGGACAATCGCACTTAAGGAAACAGACGAAGCGGGCGCAAACGCGTGCGTGCGCGCGCGCGCGGATGGTCTCTGTATCGCGTGCACATCTATGTGTACGGTGAGAATGCGGTGTGCGAATGGTTTTTGAAAATACGATATGTAAGACTCCCGGGTTCTAATTATACGAATATTCCTGGCAGAATGAATTTCTTCCGAGATGAATCATCGTCAAAGGCGAGACACGACCGCCCGACCCCGTCTCGCTCACCGTTATTTAAAAAGGAAGATTCACACCTTGAACAGAATCGATTACTTATACCATCTAATATTGAAATAAAGAGGATATATTATTTTCTTGTACTTTTTTCCGAACACCCTGTGTACAGCGTCGCGTGTAGCATAGAGTCATAGAGAATCGAATGCAAGAACACTTCTACGTGGTTTCCCAAAACTCTCCTGATTTCTTGTGCGAAATTTGAAATAACTTTTTCCTTAGCAAAAACGTTGGGTGAGGCTTCGTTAGCGAGTTACAAACAAAATACACCCTTGCTAGCATGTCAGAATGCACCAACCATATTCGCTATTCGCTTGATCAATGGTTTTCGTCAGCAACTTTCGTAACCAACGTTTCTATTAAGCAAATAGTTGTTTCAAATCATCTAAAGAATCTAGAACCTAAACCCTCGTTGGGTACAACGAAAGTTCCGGGACACCTTGTAGACAACCGAAGAGTAACAGTCTGGCTCATGCTTATCGTTCGTGCTGAGCGCTTAACCTAATGTTTTTTTTTAGAAAAGTCTTCGTTATGAATATACGTTCAGCACATAGTAAACGTCTTAGTTAAGATAATGCCTGTATCGTGGAATCGCGAAACGGTACTCGAAATCGTTTGTCGATTTTTCCGTTCCTACTATACTCCTTCGTCTTTCTCCGCACAAATCAGAAAACGTCGAAGACGTAACCTCCCTCCTGCCCCCCTTAGTCAAATGAAAAATCAAGATACGAGATGACCACGAAACCAAAGTCCCAATAACAAAAGGAGAAGAAAACGATAATTCTGAAAACCAGGATTTACAACAGAGAAATCGTGACTGCGCTCTTGTACTATAATTTATGAGACACCCTGTACAAGTTGTATCGTTAACAAGCATGTTTATAACTTGTGAGAAGATCTTGTAGATCACAATCGACACACATACAGAGACGCAGGTAGAAAATGGGACAGGTTTCACCATGCATACGCTAACGTAGCGTATCCCTTCTTCGAGTAGAGAAAAGTCGAGGCTTTTTTGAAAGTTTTGTTGCTTTTCCATTACCTTTCTTTCATTGTTTCTTTTCGTTTGCTCTCTTTGTTCCAAATTAACCCGGCGCTTCGCTTAACCACTAATGCTTTACAATAGTAATGATTTATACCCTAAAACAGCTATATATATTCAATATTTATTATCACAACAAATATCTTTTCGCTAGCTCAAGAAAGCTCTCCGCCGCCCTTTGATTCGTTTTGATATTGAATGTCCCCCTCTTCACTACCTTCGCATAGTTCCACTACTTCTGAGCATAGAAATGGATCTACAAAACGATCGTCTATTAAGTAGGTATTACTTTCTGAGGCTTGGATGCACTCGATGTTTCAAGTTGTTCAATCCTTTCGTTCATTGAAATCATCATGCTAGCTTGCACTCTAGCAACTATAGTCGTATATACCACAGCGGGTAAACTTTGAATTATTCTCTATACGAGTAAGTACGGTAATCCTCTGCGTAGATTTTAAACAGCGAATCCAACGAGACCAGAATTATGGAAGCGGTGCGTCGCCGGGGAAAATAATATGCCTTCCAATGAGATAATTTATCGCTTTCTTGAACTCATGGCGTAGGAACTGTGAAGATTCGAGATTTGAAATGTAATGCAGGTAGGATTCATTGTCAACTTTATCCCCTTGACGAATACCAAGTCTTATCGATTACGATCAAACAAATTACAAGGTTACTTCGTACTGGCGAAATAGAAAAAGTAACGAATGACTTTTTCATTGAGACCGAAGCCAGGTAATCTGATAACGTCTGAGAATTAAGGTGGTACAACCATAAGACAATTAACATAGATCATTTTTATACAACTGACTCTAAATCGTAGGAACTACTCGGTTGATATGATTTCCAGTTAAACGACGAGAAAGTTCGAATTATATGATATCGTGGAATGTGAACTCTGACCAACATATTGGCACTATTTTTGAGCAGATACGTGCTTATTAATTTGCGCAATTGCGATTCTCAGTGATACAGCGAATAAAGCAACAGAGTCTCGGGTTTAAAAGGCTAAATGCTTAGTGATTCATTGTTAGACAAACCGATTATCAAGTGGAGAGATTTCGAGGAGGGATTGGACACTTGCATGGTGTATTACAAAATAGTGGTCTACTGAATCAGTTCCGAAGACCCAAAACAAAGAGTTCTCGAACGTAACCATCAGAACTAAGAACCCACAAGATTATGGCTCTTAGAAATTCATAGAACACCAAGCGAACAGCGGTTGTAAGACGGTGGCTCGCCGAAAGAATCGGGGTTGGTTATTCAATGATAAAATGGACAGTTGTATTTTTGGATCACTGGAAGATTACGACTCATACAATTTCTATCACGTACACGATTTTGACATCAACATCAATAAACGAGGTCTGCGCCGCCATATAGGCTGCCATTATTTTGGCGGCGACACTGGTTACGAAGTTGTGGCGTACGATGAAAAGTTATCGAGCTTAATGTGCTTGGGTCTGCCTCACAATTGGCGAATTATACGGGATCATGAGTAACCAACCCAACTTCCTAAGTCGCATAACTTCTTTCGCGGTTGCAACGTGGAACATCCGATTAATCGCTGATACCGTGAACAGAGAGACCGTGGCAGTTAACGATGTTACCATTTGAGAATAATGTCCTCTCGACGCGGAATGTTAAGGCGTTTTCAGCTTGTTGCGGCGGAAACGGTCCGGCGGATAACTGTAACACGGTATTCAACCCCTTCGCTACGAGCGGTGACAATAGTCACGCAACTTTAAAGTTCGTTAGGAACTACTGGTAGGATTGCTCTTACCGTGGTAGCGCGTTCGAGAACAGAGTCACTGTAGCGAAGGGATTAAAGACAAGCGGTGCAAATGTGGTTTGAACACAAAACTATAGTTCTTGAATTTGTGGCACTCTGAGATGTCCAATCTTACGGTGGATTTTCGGGCTAGTCTGTTCGTAGGTTCTTGACTAGCCCTTGGATAGCGGTGGTTACGGAATTTATGTTACTATTTTGTCACATTTTGCTCTGTTTCTAATGTAATTAGCCCCAATGGGGTGAATGGTATGCGAAATGCTCTCGGCGGGCATAGAGCCGAACTGATATTCAGCTAATGGTGATGAGTCTCCAAGAGGCCTTGTGCTGTATTGATCAATGAGGCACATAAAAACTTACTAGTCTCATATAACACAAAACTAGTATGCACCAAATTTGGTTAGGCCTGTTGGGAGAAGTCAGTCCGAACTTCGAAAAATGAATAATTACTTGCATGAATGCCTCCCGTATTGGTACAACTGAAACACAGACTAGAGTAATACCTTCGTTCCATGGCAGTGGATGCGCCACATTTTGAAAGGACATATTGATAAAACGTGAAACTAATGAGAGTATCGGAAGATGAGGACAGGACACAAATACGGTTCTACAGGGATGAAAACCACCAGATCAGTGCTAAATCAGATAGAGTTATGTTACCCTCAACGAGAACAGGCAAAGAATGCAATCAGAACGTTCACGCTGAGATTACAGTTGAATGAATGTTAAATGACTCTGATCGAGAGTCCTTGTATGTCGAGTTGTCTGATATAGTGCTCGAAAATTATGATTTAGCCCTGGGGCGATCACACGTTGCTCGCGTGTGGTTGTTTACGTTTTATATCTATTCTTGTTAAACGAGGTATAGACAATATACGGTCATGAGTCTAACAAAGAAGAATGAATTAAGTTGGTGATCGGCGGAAGGAGTTAGACTCGTCAACTCGTTCGATATTGATTGATTACACTTTGATAAAATTATTTGCCCCCGCGCACTTCTGGAGTCCATCGGATTTTATAGAAAGAACATCGGCAACCATGAAACCTCGAGGAACGTGTTGCAAGACAATGCAATATTGGGAGAAGTAGTGGAAATATTCGCGGTAACTTGGGCATCCTTTGCATATGAGCACGATTGCGCTCGCGCGTGCGCATAATTGCACGTGTTGTGGTGTAAATGCAATTGCGTATGTCGCATACACAACATTCCTGTATTCTATTGTTTCCACTTTGAATTCTTTCTGGACTTTATGGGATTGACATATACCTGACACGAAGTCCTGATAGACACATTTGCGTTAATTTGTCAAGTTGACAAGTTTTGTAAGTGAATCAACACGAGAATGCATTGAAGAATATTTGTAACTATCTTGGACTGCCGTGAGGGCTGTGATGGTTAGAGATTAAAGAGTTTGATATGTGTAAAGTTGAATGGTTTTAGCGATAATGGACATCAACGTGCAAGAAGTCCATATAAATTTCTTTTCTTTGAACTGACATTTTTTCATGCGAACATGATCAAACGAATTGTCAATCTACACTTTGTCCAAGGAAGTTGTGTAAATCAAAAATGAAATCTTGATAAAAGAAAGAGAAAATGCCAGAAAAAATTTAGCGGTGTAACCTTGTTGAACAACTTTGTACAATACAAATTGAAAAACGTGTAGAATCGTCGTTGTCAACCCTCCTCTTCCCACACACATACCCATGCAATACACACGCGCGCACGCAGCACGCACGCTAAAATCGTTTTCCGAATCTTTTTGAAACGTTATCCTAAGCTTCCTCATCGGAATCGTTAAATTGCTATGCTACTTGTGAATATATCTCTCGATACCGTTAGTCAGCGAAGAAATCGCAAAATTGTCATAATTATCTTTATCCCTATTTATTATTTCGTACCGGTTTCTCTATTCAATCATTGTTAGTATTATGTCACATCTTAATCAATGTTACAATCATTATTACTGTTAATACCTATTATTTAATCGCTATCCATTATTATTATTATTAATTATTTATTATTATTACTTATTAGTAATCTGTTTAAAATTATTTTTTTATTCTTGTTAGGAATAGAGGTTACACGCGAATTAGTCCATTTTGTTGCATTAATTCATAGTAATTCTTTTACAATGATTTATTACCTTATCAATCAGCGTTCATTTCCGAACTGTTTATGGTAAAGTGTAATATAACGTCGTACATACAACATATATGTATATACATACATAGATTTGTTTATACACATATATGTAGATATGCGCGCGCTTTTGAGTGAGTGTCTGTGTTTGTATACATACGTATAAACGTCGTGTCCACGTTGTGTATGATTACTATACGTATATATAATATATAGATTTATACTTTGTATTTATATGCATATGTATATAGATAGATAATATATGCTTAAAAGTCTGTTCGTTTATTTTAAATGTAACTTTTAAATCTATTAATGCACACTAAGGTGTGTATGTGTACGTGTGTAAATGTTCTTTTGCGTGTGTGTTTATGTGTGTTTTGATGTGCAGGCAGGTGTCCCATTACGTTATTTCTACCACCCGAGTTTACTGCATAAAAATGTCTGACTTGGATATTGAAATATCAAGCGATCATCGACTCGATTCCTCGAAATGTTAGTTATCCACTTCAACCCTTCGACTTCCGTTTTACCACATCTATCCTTTCGGAATGTTTTTCTCTTTGGAGCCGTGTGCACAAGGGGTGTATCACTAACACTAAGTTCGCGATCTAAGTTAAACGGAAACAGACAAAACGAAAAGTCCTCCAACGTACATCAATCGATCTCACCGCGCGTTCGAACTAAAAGCTGGAATCATCGGCCGGTTTTTCCCACCGAAATCGATGAAATCAGCGCATGGCACACCGTTCTACGAAAACGGCTTTGGTCTGTCTCTCGAAACAATTATACACCTTATACAAATCCGTGCTCGCCAGTTCACGAATTTTTAGTTCTGGTTAGCAGCGTGTCTGTGGCAGCGAAATGAAATCGGCTCGCGCTTTATTTGTCTCGCACGTGGTTTTTCAGCATTCGTCGTACAGAGAGTAGCGTCGAATTGTCCCGCAAGTCTGTTGCGATCTCTTGTGATAGGTTAGGTTCCTACCAACATGTAGTCGTAGTAGTGGTAATAGTAGTATAGTAGTAGTAGTAATAGTAGTAGTTGTATAGTATCAGTAATAGTAGTTAGTAGTAGCAGCAGTTGTAGTAGTAGTAATAGTAGTGTAGTAGTGTGGTAGGAGTAATAGTAGTAGTGGTGGTGGTAGTAGTAGAAGTATTAGTAGAAGTATTAGTAGTAGTGGTATTAGTAGTAGTAATAGTAGTAGTTGTGCAAATGCCAGCACAAGCAGGCGGTGAGTCCCAATCTCTTGATTCCGACGACCACGACAGGCCAAAAATCGTGAACGCGAGTGACGTCACTACGAAACAGCTATTAAATTACCCCGAGTCCTACTATCCTATGGAATCGATGCTTGTATATATGTTTCTCCACGAGTATCTCTATAGTTACAATTACTTTAAAAGAGCCCTACGAAATTGTACTAAATTAATTCGATATCTACATCGGATAGGATGTGTGCGTAAAAATTTCACGGAAATTTGATTGGCTTATATGTAATAAGTCGTAATATACTTTGTAAATCATACATTCCTCTCTGAATTATTTGGCCCGGATTATTTGGAATATACACGCTCCGTCAAGTCTTTTTTCACGCATGGAATTCAATGCATAGCAACTGAAAACCTAATAAATATAAATAAATTAGAAAAATATCGTTCATCTTGTAAATTTGGAATTTTCCACGAACGACAAACGTTACTCGCGAGTGCAAAGATTGTCGCTAAACGTAGAGTAGACGATCGTTCAGGTTTAGTTGGTACGCGATCATTCTCTCTGTGTATCTTTTTTCAAGGTTCGTAGCATCATCTCGTGTTATATGCCCGATCTTTCTTGTACAACGCGTACAATTTCGACGTCCGATTTTTTTTGCAATTTGATTCATTTAATCCGAGAAAAAATACATTTGCATCGTTACATCGTTTTCCTTGATTATGAGAGTCGGACCCGCGGAAGTCAGTTTCTTCAGGACACACGGCGAATTCTATCAGATGGAAGAAATTTTCTACAGCACAAATCTTACGTTAGTACATATTACATTATTATAAGTAGCCTTACACAGAGAAATTTTGAATTTCCATTCACCGATCGTTACACGATTTCGATATACGAAATAGTTAAAGCTCTCTCTCTCTCTCTCTCTCTTTCTCTCTCTCTCTCTCTCTTAAAGGATATTACTGGTGTACTTAAGAATCTTTCGTTTGAACTGCAACTACGCTTAACTATAAGTATGTATCCCATTCGTGGGTCTTGTAACGTCCTTGGCACAAATTGGCATATTTATCTCTCTGAATTTTCGTAAAGCATACTTTTAAGAATTTAACAGAGAATGTTTCTGTTAGCTTTGACAAGTTTTGATGAACCTCAACTTCTCGTTCATTCGTAATCGAAATAACAATGACGCAAAACTGATAGATCTTAGAAGTAACTGTATCGGATTTGTGAAAAACCAGCTTCGCACGATCGTAACGATCCTGTGATCAGTGTTCAGAGTTGCGGCTTTGAAATGTACGATTACTTTGTCGCTCTCGTGTCTTTGTATTCTCTTCTAGAAAAGAGGAGAAACTTAATTCGAGAAATTAATCGAAAAAAGGCGAAACAATGAAAATTTGGTCACGCGCGTTTACAGCTGTTAAACAATACTTGTATCACATTTTTCAAAATCAGACTATCAGAATAATTATGTCTAATATAATTGTATCGCGGTGAGCATAGATGTATGAAAGTTAAAATATTTTCTTCTTTTTTTCCTTTTTTTTTTTAAATAAATTATACTTCAATATTCGTTCACGTGTATAACTGGAGTTGTCATTATCGACAATGTTGCGTGTCGGCAAGTATCGGTATTATTCACGGAAATTCTCGGCAATAGAAATTGACGATATTTACCGGTTAGGCATCGATCTTCCTTCCCTAATCTTCCGCATAGTTGGCCATTAATAAACTACCGTTAGTATATAATAATAGTTCGGACGCGGCACTAAACAAAGTACAATACACGTATTTAAGTATAATATAGATTGTATAAGTATAGGGGCGATACGGAAACATGAAATTTTTACCGAATGGTTCGCCAGTTGTTGGATCCTCAATATGTAAACGAGTATGCGATCTCATTTAAAAGTGGGCATTGTGTAGGTGTGGCGTGTGCACGTGTGTGTGTATGTGTCAAGAAAAGAATCACAGAACACGATTGCAGTCGGAAACGTCTCAACGTGCACGTTGAATTCTATTCTATTAAGAATGACTAAAGTTCCGTGAAATGATATAAAGATTGGTACAGGTCATTCGCGGGTCTCTTTCTCAAAATTCACCTCCGTTCCAAGAATTAACACCTTCGTGATAGTTTCGATACGATTACATTTTCACAGTCAACAACCGTACGTTACTGATATGACAAAGTCAGCAATAGATAGTGACACTTCTACTTATGACGATTTCGTATATATTGTATCACTCAACTTTGTTTTTGTTATACATAAAATTCTGGATATATTGCAACAGAAGATCAGGTATAAATCCGTTCGTTTCGTTACGTTTACACTTGCTTTCCCGACTCCTATTGGTCATTAGCCACTGTAAAGCTATGTAAAATATCTCTAATTTCTAGAACTTTATGTTATTAAATTTATTGACTCGGACAATTCAATTTATAATTATAAAAATAATATTTCTAAATATTATAAAAGTTACTCGTTAAATTACCATAAGCAATACAGAAATTAATTGTCCATCTCGACTCGACAACTCGACTAAAATAAATTACGATACTCGTCACGTCTCTTCCCCACCTCCAATGACACATTCGTTGAAGGCTTCGAAAGATCGAGCTCCGGCAAAAATTTCTAGCGTATCATATTTATTAATTAATCGTTGGAAACAATTTCTCAACACGACCGACACTACCGCGTACGTCGTGTTGACTCGCGTGCGTATGTTAATTCGAATTAACGAACAATGGCACATGCCCCAAATGCACACACAGTTATGCCCCAGAAAAGAGAAAAAAACAATCAAATCCCGAAAGGGAGAAGCCAGCTAGGACCAAATGTGTGTGTGTGTGTGTGTGTGTGTGTGTGTGTGTGTGTGTGTGTGTGTTCAAACATGTAATTTGTGTCGCCTTGTAGCGATAATAAACGAAGAAAAATAAATGCGTACACATATATGAGAGTGTCGTCGAATACTCTGTTGACCCACCTGCATGCGCAGATATACCGTGTTCACATTAATGCATATCGAAAATTATGAAAAGGCATCTACATATAGATAGATTCACGCAACAATATTGACTGTATTTCTTTAAAACTTGTCCTCCGCTTCACATTTTAAATACGCTTGATATCGTTCGATCACACCCCCACCCTCAAACCCATTCCCAAGTCATCCAATGTTCCACATACCGATGTATGTATATCCTTAGTCTAGTAAAGACAATAACAATTTATCAAGTTACAAACATCCAACATTATATTATTACTTTAATACAAGGATTGCGTTGTAACAAATACTTCCAGCCTTCGAGGCTCCAACTTTCATATCTTGTTGGTCGGACTGTGAACTTAATTTCGACGAAAAATAAATAAATAAATAAAGAGCTTTTCGAAAAACGAAACGCGACTCTAGCAGAGGTTAATTAGTAGTAAAAATATTACAGCATATACATACATAAACACATGGTAGAAAGAATTTCATTTCGCGAATCGTCACGCAATTTATAGGTCTCACAAACAACGAATACAATCGATCGAACTCTCGCAAACAATTCAGCGTGCGATGATACATATTTAAGAACACTTTGATCGTTTACCTGTATGTGTAAGTGAAACTATGTCGGAAGTATTCGTGTTCAACAAAAGTATAATGCTGTTGATTAGTATCGACACGACGACAGTACATATAAGATAATAGTAAGGAGACAGCGAGAAGACTCGAGCTTTTTCACTTAAACTCACTGTCTCCGATCAGGAACCAACCGAGAATCACCTTAATTCGGATGAAATTAAGAAGTTTCCAAAGAACACAGATAATAAGACCAATAACTATAGCGAAGGTTAGGCACGAACGTGTAATCGATAGAATTACAGGGCAATAGAGCGGGAAAGAACGGCGAAGATTTAACAAATGATCAGGTAAAATCGGATAAATCAAATGGGAAGCGTATCACGAGGGAAAAAGAACACGTAGGTTTTGCGCATGCGCACAAGAAACTGTAGTGTCACCTAACATCACGTAACTGATTGGCCCTTACATGTACCATGCTAATTATTAATTATTCATTAGTATCTTATATTACTCTTCTTTTATAGAATGGTAATTAACAACACTGAGGAAAATGGCTGTCACTCGATAAACACTTCTCCTGCCTGTTACCTTGTTCATCACATTTTTCACAATTCTCATCAATTTCATGGTCTCGAGCAACGCAATGTACATCACCAACTGATTTACTAAAAATACGAGAAAGAATTATTCCTCGATTTTTAATAAAATTTCTGTTCAATGAACTTTGCGATAGCAGGATAATGTTAATCCCTTTCATAGAACATGGGCATCAAATGAAAATTGTGAATGAACTATTACGTAGCACCGGAGTAGTTTTGATTGTATTCGTGGGAATGAATAATCTTAAAAGATTGGAAATATGTGTAAGTGTCGATTACTTAGAGAGAAGTCGTTGAGTTATACCGTAAAGTTTTACATTTCACCCTCAGTGTCATAAAAATTTCGATTATGTACTCGTATTTTTTCTTTAACTTAGTTGTATATCAAACGTTTACAATTACAAGTATTGTATATTTCGATCATACTTGGAGTGTGCTGCCGTCTATCCTCACGATCAAGGATATAATGGATTGTTTCTTAGGTCTTATCTCGAACAAGAAAAAGAACATTGTCGTTGGAAGTACCAGCGCACGTATAAATTTAGTTTTCCCTTTTGCGATATACATTTAAGTTCCACGTTGCGGAACACAACAGGAGTACATTTACTATGTTTAAACGCCCTCAGACCTGTGCTCATTATTCATCATAACATTACTCTTATTAGGTATTCATCGTTACTAATACTATCGTTACGTATCCTTAAATGGCTGCTGCTTCATCGAAAAAAACTAAAACTACTGTTACTGCTACCACAACTTTAATCATCACAAGTATTATCACTACTACTCTTACTACTATTAATACTTATATAGTATTATTACTATTGTAACCGTTTATATTATACTGGGTATTACTGTTAATATCGTTATCATAATCATCACTCTTATTATTGTATTTACGGATTATTGATTATTCAATATTGTTATCAGTAACGCTGTCGCCATGTTCGCTCGTACGATTTATATTATCATTAGCAGCCTTATTACTACTACCATGATTAATCCTATTTTCCTCTAAAAACTACTGTGACTACTGCCACTGACGTTACCTACTACTATTATCATTCCACGACTACTGTTATTATTACTCTTACTACTATTATCACAGGTGTAAGAAAAATCAGTAGTGACAATAGTAAGTAGTGGTAGTGTTAAGTAATCGTAAATATTAATAACCATAACGGAAGCAGTGATAATAGTGGTAACGCTAATAGTAACAGCAGCAGTAATTTGCAGCACCATCTATTATAGAATAATTTCATTTCTTTTATTTTAGTATCAAGTAGTAGTAATAGTAATGGCAGCAGTAACAATAATTGCACTCAAAGTAATAGTAATAATAACAGTTATGACACGCTGCTATTATAAATAATATTTAATGGTAATAATAATGGTATAAATAAGAATCTGTGGAGCAGGAGGACGGGGGCAGCAGCAACAGCAGTAGTAGCAGAAATTAGTTAAAGCAGCGCAAACAGCAATAGCAACGATACTAATAATCAAATCTGTGACAATAATAATGGTAGTAATAGTAGTAGTAGCAACAGTAGTAGTAACAGTAGGAGTCATGGTAGCAGTGTATTAACAATAGCAATAGCAGTAATAATAGTAGTTTCAATAGTACAATCAGCAGCAATTTCAGTGATAAAAGTAACTTAAAATGTAACGAATAAAATAGCAACCACAGAAATACCAAGTGTTCGTAGTATTATCGATTATAAAAATTAAAAGAATGACGATTGCAGCAGTCGTAAAGACAGTAACCATAGTAATAGCGGTAATACTATGGTTAATACTATTATCACATTAAATAATATTACTGCTATTACTATCATTATTAATGGTGTTATTAACCGTTACAATTGCTATTACTATGACATACATTATATATAAATTTATAAACACCGTTACCAACTTACTACTCGCACAACTACCCTCGTTAGTACTACGATTATAATGTTTACTGCCATTATTAATACTACTGTCACTATCATTTTATTACCTGGAATACTACTATCAGTGCTATTACATTCTTTAAATGAATTATCGTCGCAGCTATTGTTGTTACCCTTATTAATAGTTGAAACATTACTATTAATGTTGTTGGTATTTTTCTTATTTATCGTCAGCATAAGCATCATCGTCGTCGTCGGCATCATCATCATCATCATTATCATCGTCATCATCATTATCATCACCATTATTATTATTATTATTACTATTATCATTATTATCATAATAATCATTATTATTTTCATTATTATTAGGATCATTACGTCTAGAATTATTGTTATAATTCAATGGTTCCATTGAACCTGAGATATCTGGATAGAAGCTTAACATCAACTAATTTCGATGAGTTGCAGAGGCAGCTTTTTTCAAGCGTTAGCATGAAAGTTTATAAATTATACGTATTATCGGAATATCTGTAGTCACTCTAAATTCGGTCAAGTACTTATCTCGAAATAACTCATCTCTAAAACTCTACATTGCAAACAGAATATCTCGTTAAATATATGTAGTGTATTTTGTATGTACTCAAAGTCAACAGAGTTTCGAAAAATTGAACTAAGGGAAAAATGCATATGTTTAAGTTACAATAAATTCTTGAAGATTTGTAAACTTCTTATTTCTTCACTGAAACTACTCGTATTGGAATAATATAGTACCAACTCACGTAACACGTAGCATTTGATGGAAGTATCTCGGGGCAGCGACGTGAAGCGCAAATACTTTTTCTTTTCTTTTTTTTTGTTTTTTTTTTCATTTCTTTTGTGTTTTTTTAGACAAATACGTGATATAATATACATTTGAAGTTACACCTAACTACTTATCAGCTTGTGCAAGCCACCTAACAAGTTGTTTAAAGAGTGCTTGCGCGCGTACGTGTGTCTTTGCGCGCGTACTGTGTGAATACTATTATATACTAATATATCATTAGCAGTTTATATTAATAGTAGATAAAATATTAATAAGCGTCTTCCAAAATATTACAAAACGGGCATGATTTATTGTATAATCATCCCCAGACAATACATTTTCACCTGTGTTAAATAATGTAGTGTAAAGTTGAAATTACTCAATACAAATTCTTTGAAGAATTTACTTGCAAGGGAAGATAATATAACACAGATCTAACATAAAACACTGTTCAATCGAAACGACATTGCTCCTGTTATTGTGTCATAAACGTGTAAGCCTGTTACTAAAAACAAATCTAACATTTATGACTGAATACATGTATCAGTCTATTATTATACTCCTTGTCTATACGGCATTTACTTGTATTACCAAGGACAGTAGTTAATTGATAAAAAAAAAACGTTTTCTATTATCGACTTTCTTTGGTTTTCCGAACTTACTACTGGGAATTTTATATTTTTAAGTAGTTCTCTATCTACTTACACATCTATCAATAATTTCACACCTACTAAAGTGTACACATAAAATCATTACATTCTATAACTTTTGAATAAATATGGAAATTCTAACATATACATTTTCCAAACTTTTGATTTTTAAAGAATGAGCCTTTTAAGTTTTAGACGATCCCAAACTAAAAGATACCAAATCTTTTTTTCTTTTGATCCCTTCATTTATTTCCTATTTTACAATAAACCTAATCTCTTTTACGCCGTGTAAAGCATCGATGACCCAAATTTCTCAATTTCCGTTCAGTTTTGTGTACTAGTAAACATAAAATTCATAACACCATTTAAATCCCTACGAATATTCAAATGCTAATAGTCCTGAAAAATCATTGTTCCAGAGAATAAAAATGTCATATCAGTATTTAAAATGCATCGGCACTTGACGCAGATCAAAGTTGGTGTTGCATAACCTCTTGCACGCTCTCTGTTTAATTACGCGATAATCTTTCGTCTGCTTGAGCAGCAGATTGTAAAAAAGAGCTTTAGTCCTGTAACTGAACAAGACTAAAGGTCTGAGGGCGTTATGATATACTTTAAAACGTCAGAAAGAAAATATTGTGCAATGAATAAACACTCTTTTCCCCATCGGTATGTTTATCAGTCCATTCAGGTACCTTTGACGTTGAAATCATTCACAAACATACATATACACGCACGCTTAAACAGATCGTCTACGCAGGCACACAAGATGCATACGTATGTATGCATGTATGTATGTATATGCATCTATCTCTGTGTATGTTTGTTTGGATGTGTGTATGTACATACATACGCAAATACGTATGTATGTATGTATGTTCCATATACGTCACATACACATATATACATACCAACAAACATCATACATACATACATTTGTGTATCGGTTACAGGCGCGCATAAAATATCCATATAGTTACATGCATACAACGGAAAGGGAGGGGGTGATGAGAATGCAATAAGGCTTTGCCTAGATCTCAATTCTACATCTTATTTTCACCCCTCTTATATCATCGAACCACCCTCCCAATGGTCCAATCAGAAATGTACGCTATCATCAACGTCTATTTTTTGCCTTGATTGGTCATTCGAATTTTCAAAGTCAATTCCATTTTGCTCCTCTCGAAAATACAGACGTTCAAAATTAAAATAACAGTACCGTGAACTACGGTATTTAGAAATCATTAAAAATGCTTAAAAGTGCCACTGCCCCCCAAAGAAAGGTTAGTATCATCCGAAGATAAGCATTACTCACATGTAAACATGATACTATACGTATTAAAAATAATAAGTTTACATAACTTTCCAAACCTTATTCAACTTGATAATAACGTTGCAAGTGAAAAACATTTTTTTTGTATCAACATACTGATAGAAACTTTAATCGCCCTGTATCGGAAAGTAAGCACATATAAAAAGAGAAAAAACTTAAAGAAGAACGTTTGTACATCTAAATCACAAATAATTATAGAATAAAAAAAAACTGTTTGACTCGAAAATTCGAAACTTCTTCGAGTAAGAAAAATTTGGTTTAGAATATCAGCTCGAAGTTTACGTCTGTATAAACTTCTTGAATACGATCTTTTTGTCATATCTATCAACCAATGGGAAGTGGTATATATTTTCCTCGCTATCAATCACTTTACAAAGAATAGAGCGAGAGGGGGAGAAACAGAGAAAAGAAGGAGAGAGAGAGCCGGAGGAAAGAGAAAAAGATGTGAAAGGGCGAGAGAAAGAGAGAGAGAGACAGACAGACACACAGATCGGCAGGCAGACAAAGATAGCTAGAGAAAAAACATCAAATTGCCATATTCGTTATAACTCTATAATTAGTAAGTGGTAAAGAGACACGCTGGACATTGGCACGACAGGTGGCATTTAGATTTAATATAGAATAAAATTTACGTTATTGCGATAACATTTGGTATCGTTTTTGTTGTCGTCGCAAGAATTCGGACCCCGATGTACTACCCCTTTAAACGTGTCTGGACATTTTATGATGAAGAATCGATTTTTAGTTGAATTAATAGTAAATAGTAGTAGTAATCGTAGTTGTAGTAGTACACAGTAGTAGTATATAATATACAGTAATAGTATTAAAATTTGACTAATACTTAAAAAATGTAACAGTGCATATCGATGAAGAATACCATTACAATTAAATGTTTTCACATTATATAGAAAATGATGACAACAATTACAAACATGCGAACGTAATTTTTAAAACACAACTATCTTGCAAACCGGTTTAGCCCGATTTTCGTCAAAATTCTTTTTTTTTTGTTCGTTCGATTTTTCTAATAGTTACGATAAAATATAAAAATAATTACCATCCATATCGATTTACTGTTTATGATTATTTCTGATATCAATTATTACCTATATGTCGTCCTTGCTACTGTTACGTTTAAACTAATAAAAATTCCACTAAAAAGTCGATTCTTTTATTCCCCGTTGCTAATGGAAGAGGTAGGTATAGCCCGTAGTATCGACGAGGATTTTCGCTTCGTTTCGTTTAAAGATCTTTTCTTTCTGCTTATTCGTTTCTCTCTTTTTCTCATTTTCTTTGTTTCATTTTATATCTTATTTCATTTTGCCACTTTTCCTGTTTTGATTAGATTGGTACAGTCTACGTTTGATATATAATACGCATTGCAGTCTCGATTAAAGGAAACTGTTTCAGAGCAAAAATGTGGAACACTCGTGAGACCATCGATCATAATTTACTTTCTTACACGCACATCCCTAAGAAAGCGTTGGCAGCGCCACGTTTAAAACTAGCCGACGTTTTTCATATATATATATATATATATATATATATATATATATTTTTTTTTTTTGTTTCTTGGAACCTAACGGCTACGGTGTAGACGCGTAGTTTTTTACCTCTCTATCGTTTGTGCTTCAATTCCCGAATTACACAACAACAGCTCAAAATTTCTTGTCACTTCAATGAAATTTACTTTTTGCACATCGATGTTTTAATATATCGATTAATGTATGTGCACGCGCATATTTAAATATTAATAGATTATTAATAACCGAAACAAAAATTATAACATACACCAATATATAATATTTAAAAAATCGACGTACAGAGTTAGGTATATCATTAAAGGAGGTCAGAGCATAATATATGTGCTGTGATAGTTTGTATAAACCTTACGAATTAAAAATCTACTAATATGCGTTTATTAAATATAACGCATTAGTAAATACACTCATTTACAGGATCACTACTAAATAAATCAATAACAACTGGTCAAAAAACTAAATATTGAAAAATGCAATATTTCGTCATATTAAAATTAGACGTCCTCTAAAGTATATTGCACTGCAGAAGCATGCGCGCGCAGTAATAAATAATATCAGGACTATTAAAACATCGATGGATAGTACGCGGCAATATACCGAAGTACCAACTTAAACTTTGTAGTACATTAAAAATACATGTTTGTTGATTAATCGGAATATCAGAAATTTATGTATATACATATATAAATAAATAAATCAATATATATATTTATATATATATATACATATATTTAAACATATACACTCGTTTATACGTGCACACATACGTACTATATGCGTACAGGTATAAACGAGTACATATGCTGCGATGTTTATTAATATATATCTATTAATATCTTTTTATTAATATATATTTATTAATAAGAACGCGACCTGCATAGGAAGTATAATACTAATTCAATGATTCAAACGTTACGAAACGAGCCTATCAAAAAATGATGCGCGTTTCACAGCTTCGTATGCGGATATCATCGGATGAAATTAGTATTACCTTAGAATACCAAAACACCAAAGATTTGTAACACAAGCGACATAACGATAATACTAATTTTTAAGATTTAAAACTGCTTAGTACGCGATCATCACATAGTACGCGTAATATTAACAGTATTTACGCGGATTATCAATTGTAATTGTAAATGGTACTACCTCAAACCGTTGAGAAAACACAGCGCACACCGAAAGCCTTAAAATTTATAACATAGCTCCTCCCTCATAAATCCCGATTTCGAGCTTCTATTTAGACGAGAGACAAAAGAAAGAATCAAATATCAGATCCCCTATTGGTGGCGGAATCACACGACAAGTTGGGATGCACGAATATATGTGCGGTGCACATATAAGCGGCGCTAATTTAAGTTTTTAAGTAATTAATTCAAGAGAACCGACCCGTCTGACAATGCGCAATATAATTGACGTATCGTGAAGAAGAAGGCTTGGTCATCGCACGAATCATATCGCCTTTTCGTGCGGCACTCTACATCGACTCACCTCCCAGAAGGTCTCCGGGTAAGTACGAATTCAAAGAACTGGGTGTAGCACGTTGTTGATCGTTGTTGTCGATGCTAGCGTTGCTCCATAGGGAGTTACTGCTCGGCGGGGCACCCCACAATTGACTGGAACTACCGCCCCAGGTATCAGGGGGAGGGCCACTTTTGTTCGAAGGTCGCAGGCCCCATCCGGCACCCGCTGTGGCTCCAGCCTGCTGCTGACCACCGTGACCCAGTTGTTGTAGCAATGTGTGTACCTCGCTGTCAGCTGGGTATTCCGCGAATATAGTCGTGTTGCCCAATACGCAATTGTTCAGAGCTCCTTGTGCCTAAAGTATCATACACAACATGTTATCAATTACTTCTTCTAATGACACCTCTTGTGCTTATGCAGTGCAATCTACCTGTAATTACCACTTTGATTTTTGTCGTTATTCCTGATCACATTGAGAAAAATTTGAATGAAAGTTGAATGGCTTTAAGGGCTGTATATTCGTAGCTTGTCAGATTATTTCGTCTTGAGTGAATGCATCAAGGATTTATGAAACTCAACTTTGATTTATTATGTTTTTTCCTAAGGAAATGTAGTGAGCCAAGTAAGGTGAAAATATTATTAGTTGTGATGATATTTAAATTTGAGTATTGATACGAAGTCTAACTATCATTAATAAAAAATTAATGGTTTCTTATCAATACGTAAATTGAGATATCTCTCTAATCCATTTCACTTTTATCCAAACTTTACACACTTTCAAATACAAATTCAATTCAAAAATCAAACACAATCGACAGGAATGGTATTAGGGCCGTTAGTAGATAGTTGCCCTCACAGCACTATCAAATTCATAAAACCTGATTATTAATACAAATTAGTAGCACTTATATTTACAATTAAGAAAATCGATAAAAGAAATTTTTCACTATGTCTGCAAATTTCAAGATTGTTAGATCTGTTTTGTTCCAAAATGCACTTAACCCGAGGGAAACAATATTCAGTTTTCAGGTATCTTCCGTCTATTTTTAGAAACAAATAATTTAGTCTTTTCTCTACATGTCTGGTAACTTTAGAAATATTTATATTGCTACACTTTGATTTTTTTGGCAAATATTAGGAAGTTATATGTTAAAATCCATACCACTTTTTACTATTGCAAATTCATTAGTCGACCGAAAATGTTTTTTTCATGGCAGTGAAATTATAATTCTCTTAAATGAAATAAAAATGCAAACTGAGCTAGTATTTAGTTACTTCATTATATTAAATAATTTCGTATTAGTGAATGCCTCTGCATTAAGATAATATTATATATAATGTCGAACAGTTTAACTGTAATTTAATCACTAAAATTTACATGAGATGATTAAATGTGAGAAGTTAAAAAAGGAAAAACGGGTTTACACGTCTATCTATGTGGATTAGCTTGTCAATTAAAATTATACTTTATACAATTATGCTATATTATAAATTATATGTATATTTAATTTCATAAAAACAGAAATAAATTGGAAGTTCCTCAAGTGAGAAGAGACACTTCCAAATGCTAAATATGTCTCTCATGTGAAATCATTTTTTTAGGCCAAATATTTAAAAGTTAGGTAATAGTGTGTAAACATTTGCGAATTTACACAACGATGCTGTAATTATAATAGATATTTACATGGGATATTGACCAATTAGCATTTCGATTGTCAGAGACTGTAGTATCCATTTCTTATATTTATGTAGTAATTTTGAACTTGATTCCATTTTAAATGTTTAAATTGTTAATATACGAATCTATATGGCACGTTTCGTTCGTTAGATAATCATAAGGAAAAATAACAAATAATAAGTTTCTTGGCTTGGAAACATTATTTTTGTATGATATTACAGTACACCTTCATTGAAATCGCATCAAATTATAGTAAAAATAAGACATTTTCAACAGTAGTGGATGCTCTTTTCCAGCATCGTTTCATTGTCTGGTCAATTAACTACTCAGCGAGACTAACAATGAAATTGAAGACTAAAGGATAATTAGTAACATGTTTAAAATGACTCCTGAAATTTCGTATTTTGTCAACAAATTTCTCTTAAATCATATTTAACTTACAAAATTATACAAATACGGATATGAATAAAAAAGGAGATGTTTTAAATTCTAAATAATTAATGGAGGGTTTTTATGGGAATGTAGATTTTATAAGCGAAATTAAAACTGTTATTTCTAACAGAAATAACCATTTAAATGAAAATTGATTTCTTATCTAAAGAATTTCAACATGTTGAATATCAAATAATAATATTCTTATGACTATTTTGTATTTCATATATTCGTGTTTGTCAGAATTGAATAAAATCTGCTATCTAATTAATATGTTATAATTAAGAGTATAAACGAACATGTAATTGTCATACAAATATAGGCACATAATGATTACTGTACCTTAACAGCTTCGTCTCGTGAGGAATACTTGGTTAATGCAATTCCATGATTAAGGAATAATCGGAAGTCCAGTACGGGGCCATGTTGCATACAAAGAGTTTTCAGAGTGGAACCATCGATTTGAGGAGTTAGATTCTTGAGTAGTAACCAGGTGGAAACCCAGCCAGCGTTTGTGCTGGATTGAAGACCCCATGAACTGGATGATCTACTGACAGTGCCGAGGCCTGTCCAACCATTGCTTGTGTTTCCGGCGGCTTTGTTGCCTAGACCAGGCGGTGGACCACGAACCTTGCTGATAGGTGCTCCCCACAGTTCAGATGTGACTGCAGTTGGCGGTGGTGCAGACTCGCCCCACGTAATTTTAGTGCTGTAAAGTAATATTTAATTGTTTCAAGAATTTGTCCTATAATCAATAACTACTCGTTAGAAACATTTTGCCGTGTTATCATTCATGGCCGTTATTTTATGAGAGAATTTTTACAATTTTACCTGGTGAATGCACTAGGGGTAGTAGCAGGTGGGTTAAACGTCCATGTAGAGTTACTCAAACTTGGTATCGACGTGTCAAGGTTAGTAGGTTGTTGAGGAGGCGGCGGTGATGTCTTGCTGCTCAAATTGAATATAGCGTCCGGATCCTTGATTGTAGCTAAGGACAACGGCGAACGAACTACAGAACCGGGAGTAATGCTTGGATCATCCTCGATGCTCTTCATCTGTGTACCCTAAAATGAAATTAAATATAGGTGGACCTGAAAAATTCTCTACCTCCTCCAAATGTTTCTCAGTACTTTCTTCAATTTCTTTTCTATCTTCAGCCATTTCAGTTGAATATTTAAAATAAGATACTATAACATATTTAACAAATGAATTCAATGAAGAGGATAGTAATGCAAAAATAGAAGTGTAAAACATAGTTGAACATACTTATTTTGGAAAACAAAGTAATAACATTTCATACCGATAAGTGTAGAAACAGCCAATACGAAACATTGTAAAATATGTAGTAAAAACTACGGTATTGGAAATGGATTACCTTCCATGGTTTGCCCGGTTCAAACTCAGGTACAAGGTCTGTGAAAGTAGCTGCACCAGTTGGTTGCCAATCCTTTCCATCGGTAGAGTCCGTATTACCTGGATCGGGCCATCCACTCTCCCCGAGTCTGGTGGACCATGTACCATCTCCTTGACCCAACAAAGGATTCATGTTAGGACTACTGTGTGATTGTGTCAAACCAGCCAATGAAGCTGCTGGCTTACTGGTAGTTCCAGGTGCTCTCGAGAATTCATTCGTAACTAACTCTCCATCCTTGTCCAATGAAGGTAACTTCCACTGGTTCAGTCTTGATTGTGGCTGACTCTGCAACAACATATTGGTTATTACCTTATCGTGTAGGATTATTATCTTTGGAAGACATTAAACGACTCAGCCATTCAGTAAACAACTGATTGATTAAACTGGAAAAAATTTAACACACCATAAAAGAAATTTTCACATGTGACATTCCATTATTAGATAAATACGCTGATTAAATTTGTTCATTAATATTAACAAAATCCTCGTTCATTGTATTTTAAAATTATAGTTGTAATAAAGAGATACTCACGATAGGAGGCTCCTTGTTCATTGTTAATTCTGTAAAACTATTTTGCAAGGCTGACATGGGATCATGAACAGAACTCTTATAATATTCTGAGCTTTGAGACGGTGGAGCAGGATGTTGTTGCTGCTGCTGTTGTTGCTGCTGTTGTTGTTGCTGCTGTTGTTTCATATAGGTAGCTTGTTGCACAGCAATTTGATTTTGTAAATTTGCTATTTGCTGTTTTGTTTTTGTGATTTGTACACTGATTTGGAGGACTGATTGTCCATTACCCTTCATAGTACTTTGTACCGAATGCTGTTGATGAAGTTGTTGTAGAACTTTGATTTGTTGCAATAATTGGTTCAAAAGTATTAAAGTTTGAGGTGCAAGAGGTTGATTTAGAATTTGATGGTTTAAATAACCTTCTTGGACGGCTAACTGAATTTGTTGCACTAACATGCGCAGCTGCTGAGTACTCGGTTGATTTTGAGGTGTTCTAGAAGGCTAAAACGAACAGATAATATTATTTTGAATATTGATTAAAAAATACTCTTCTACGAGAGCATATAAGTACAGATCAATACTATTAGGATAATAATTAATAAGCGCACCTGGTTGAAGGGTGGTTGCGGTGCATTGCCACTAGGTTGTTGTTGTTGTAAAGGAACAACAGCTTGTTGTTGCTGTTGTTGTAATTTCAACAAACTTGCACTAGCAACCGATCCTCCTACACTGCCAGTTGTGTTTCCGCTTGCTACTCCAGCACCCTACAATTAACCGTCAATTACCGGAATAGTATACATAAGAAGTCTGTCGGCCCAGATAACGGAAATATTCGAACCGAGTCAGAAATGTTTTGATTGTCACCACCAGAAGAAAAAAAGAGGCATTTTTTATTTTATAACCGCACAATTAAGACTCTTAAATGACACAATGTATACTGCTCAGTTTACTAACACTAACAAAGATTGGCAACCCCCTTTGACTGCCCCGGGGCAAGACTTGCTCCAACAACAGAGCATTAAAGCACTATTCATGATGTTATAAAATAAAAGACTATTGGAATGTGAATGTCGTATATTAAAATTATTTATCTTACCGGTGGGAAAGACATTTGCTGTGCGACATGATTAAATCTGGGATATGCTTGTGCAGTTGTAGCCTGATTACTTGGATCATAAGTAGAATGCGCATCATGCCTTCTCCATTGATCTAGAGGCCGAATCTGGCTGAGAAGTTCCAAAGCTTCGTCTCGGTTCATCTCACGATTCCTTAATGCTAATTCAACATCATCTTTCTGCAGGTAAAAACAAATCATTAAATTTGTTAACAAAAATATCTTTATATAGCAATAAGTTACATATTAAATAATTAATAAAAAATTAAATATTTTCTAGTCGCTCCCAATCGATATTCACAATTCTTACGTACTTTGAATCCTAAGTCGCAAAGATATCGGAATTCTCTGCTGCCCCATATAACTTCCTTTGTAAGTATCGGTTTTGTAGGATGACCCCAACTAGGAGAATGATCCATATCGCTATCTGCCCAACTTCCAGCAGGTCCCATTGGTTTGGGTTTGTGAGTACTGGGTCCGCCCCAAGTGCCTGGATTCAACTGAGCCTCATTCCAGGTGCTTGGTGTCTTCGGATCGTCCCATGAACCTGTATCGTGTGGCCCTTCTGTCCAGCTACCATTTCGCCCTCCGGGAGCACCAGGGTGACCCCACATTGGTCCACTCACATCTGGTTTCATTCCAGGTTGACCAGGCATTCTATTTTGCGGCATACCTGGAGGACACTGTGAGCCTACAAAAACCAGTTTAATGCTTTAAAAAGCTCAGTTCTTCAAACTCTATCAGAGTTACTAATTTTTAGTCACAACTGTTTGTTCCTCCAACTGTTCCTTTACTTAAAATTATGGTTTTGCAAAAAATAAGGGTAAAAATGTAATAGAAAAACACATACCTCCTCTGGTAACATTTGATGTTGGTAAATCCTTCCAATGAGTAACTTTGCTTCCAGGAATGGTCCTCTGATTAGCTGCAGCATTTCCCCATAGACTGGTACCGTCGTCATAGTTCGGAACATTTCTTCTTTGTGTCGGTGGAGAAGGTTCCTCCCAACCTGATGGTTTTCCTGGCATAATATCTTTTGGTGGTGGACCAGCCCACTGATTTATGCTGGAAGGATTCAACATTTTCGTTGGTGGACCAGAAGGGTGTTGATGTCCCATTTGATGATGCGGAGGTCCAGGTGGTTGGCCCCACATGGCGTCTGCATTTGCACCATTCAATCTCCCGGAAATACCTCGTGGGTCTCCGCGCATATCTGTCATTCTCGGATCTCGAGCCATAGGATCCATTACACGTATGTGTTCTCGAGGATCCAGAGACATTCTATGATCACGCGGGTCTCGTATTTCACGAGGATCAACAGAACGTATATCACGGGGATCACGATGGTCGATTCTTGGGTCAGCCCAATTTGATCCTATAAAAGATATGTATTATATGTCTTGTTAATGTAAGAAGATATTTATAATTTTGTAATATCACTAATTATGTGATCTATTTCTCGCGGGGAGCATGTATATTGTTAACAATACACTGTGATTAAAATTATATTTTGAAATGAGATATTATTTATTAATTTCTGATAAAAAATCTAGTAGCACGGATTATTTATTTTGTCAGACATACGTTTGTATTTACTAAGAAGAAACATAAATATACATATATATACTTAGTTGATTTAGTGAGAAGTTAAAAATATATAAACATAAATTTGCAAGCAATTGCTTTTTTGCAAATCCAAAATTGAAAGTTTCAGATGTATGGCTTTCATTATAGCATTTGAAATTACGATCACCCTTGATAATTATTTTGATTCCAAAAATAGACAAGATTATTTAAGTCGCGTGTTACTAATTTTTCGTGTATATGCGTCCTAATATACAGCTGCTGATGATTCGAAAAACATTCTTTTAATTGATCGTCTAAGAATGCTAACGATACTTTCTTTTCTGATTGTTCTTATAATTTTCTTGTCAATCCAATGATGATACTCTCTGTCTTCTGATTTTTTGATATGTTGATGTAATTTCTAATACCTACAATGAAATTTAATTAATTAGATATCTCTCACCATACACTTGCATTTTTAGATTAGTCAATATACGAAAGTTTATGTAAAATTGATGTCATGAATAAAAAAATGCATTGTCTTAATATAGAAATGCTTTACTAATTAGGTTCTTATCATATTTAAAGAATTTGTCAATTTTTCAAAAGTAAGTAATGACTTAATTTTAATAGTAAATATCTCATATTCAATTATTCCTCCTTCCTTCTTTTTAAAATTGTATTTGCAAGTATTTTAATTGTTGATGCTCTACACGAATTAATAAAAATTAATTCCTTACAAGATATCGAAAATCAGCGAATAACATAAATGATAATGGCTAATCTTTTAAGGATAAACAGGAATTTGCAATAGGATTTGTTGGATTTTCTTCAAATATGCATGGATAAATGAAAAATCAATGAATACGTATAATGTTTAGTAATGCTCTACATATTGTTAGGATAGAAATTTGTAATAGTTAATCGATGTTAAAAGCGGTTGAACAAGGGAGCAAGCAAACTAAGTATGTATATAAATGGAGACTGCACCCGTACTTCCATCAAATTATTGATCAAATAGAATTAAATGAAACAAATAGGATGATATGGTCAAATGAAATAAAGGATAATATGTTGTACGTATTTATAGTATAAATAAATTGTATACCTTCAATCATTTCAAAATTGCCTATAAGGTTAAACAAAAGTATTTAAGGTAGTAAAGACGGGAGGGGATTCGGTTATGACTAGTATTACCTCCCCACATACCGGCTTGATTACCGGTGCCTGTTGGCCACTGCCCTGCAGCAGTGTTCGGTTGAGAAGATGTAGGAGCCCCAGTCCACATGTTCGATGAGTCGGTAGCTTCGTCATCTTCACCCCAAGTACCGCCAATATTCGTTGCTGGCGTATGACCCCAAGGTGTCTTCGGTTGTTGCTGAGGTGGTGGTTGACCACCATTCCTGATATTGGCCTCCCACAGGTCTGTACCGGTATTTACTGGTGGTTTCCACACAGGAACTCCATCTTTAGACGAACTAGGCTCTGGAGTTGTTGGAACATCCCAGTTTGTGTCCTGGTTAACGTGTTGCTGCAAAAAAATAAAAAATCTTTTAATTACTATGGAACTTGTAATATAGGATGAGACTATATGTACATAGTCATGTGCTATGATAAATCGTGTCTACCTACGTTATCAATTACAACAATACAATTATAAAGAAGCTGTTTAATACGTACTTTCTACATATAAATGATAAATATGATGATTATTATATATTTTTTTTTTTAAATATATATGTATAAGTAAAGTTCTATTCTTACAAGATAGATGTATACACAAACTTGAGTACTTATAATAATACTTACACGACCCCAACCATCCTGACTGAACAATGCTTCTCTCATTGTATTTAATTGTTCCAACTGTTGTTTTGTCGAAGGATTATTGCTAGCAGGTGTATTATTCGTGTTTACGGACCCCTGACCCTGATTATTTGGCTGATTATTACTGTTATTGGAGTTTGACTGTTGCTGTTGTTGTTGCACTGTATTATTATTATTTGGAATAGAAGGATTTTGACCAGGTCCTCCAGGATTACTGGACATTCCTTGTGGCCACTGATTATTGTTCTGACCACCTTGACTTGTGCTACTTGATTGTGAAGTTGGTGGGCCCGATTGCTGATTCGATTGCTGATTCGGGTTATTCATCTTATTCACATTACCTGAAAGATTTTGCCGTCAAACATTGTGTTAGTAGCAAAGTAAACCAGGCACTTGAAATCGTATAAATTCATTTGACAAATTACTTTATCAGTTTAAAAAGTAAATCGAATGTAGTTATCCCACTTCTTACTTTGCATTATCCTATGTAGCAAAACGAGACAAAACTTAAAAATGTTTTGTTTTCTGAAAATTCGTTCTTATTGTATTTATGATAGTCTATTGTGGTCGTCGTCTATTTAAAATAATTGCGTAAAATCTGTTTGTTTCAAATGTGTTGAAGGAAGTCAGACAAAAAATTAATTACTAGGTATATTTTAAACAAAATTTTGAATATACGTAGTACTATGTCACATGTTGTATTCAAATGAACATAATTTCAACTTAATAATTGATGTTCACCAAATAATTTCCTCTCCTTAAAATTAAATTACCAAGTATATTTATTAGGCAGTAAAGAAGATAATGGGTATTGTGATTTAGAACTTTGAAAAAACTTATTTTCTTTTTACTTCTTTGAAAGTACATGCTCTCAAAACATGTTCCAAAAACATTTATTTATTTTCACCAAAATATCAATATTATAAACATTTGCAAAAACAAAACTGGCTACTATACTGGAGTCATAGTGGTAGGAAAAGACGTGTTAATCTAACTATGTTGGGTTGTTCGAAAGGTTTGTTCCGTTTCGCGATTAAATTGTAAACTAACAAAAATCAAACAATAATGTTTTTAAGGTTTTGTTTTCATTGCATAATACAGTACTAACTATACAAAGTTAGTACAAAGCTGTACAGATTTAATTTACTTACTATATTTCAGTGAGTATTTACTTTTAATAATGATAAAGAAATTGAGTCACATATATAAGTGAAGTGAAAATTAAAGTGTTAAAGTCATAAAATAACTAAAATGTGTGACTAACCTGAAACATTTTGTCCACCGAGTGGTCCTGAGTTCTGATTCGAATTGGGATTGCCACTGACAGATCTGTTCACATTGCCCCCGGACCAATTTCCGGAATTTCCGCTGTTTCCGGAAGGGTTTCCTGACGTCCCTCCCCAAGCAGATTGATTGTTGTTATTATTATTGGTAGCGCTTGCCTGCGTAGATCCCCAATTCGTGGATCCACTGTTGTTCAATGAACTTTCACCACCGCCGGCTAACCTAAGAATAGCAGGAATGTCCCAACGCTTTTTGTAGTCCAAGATGGGCTCTCCCATATCGTAAACTGGTCCAAACAGAAGAGCCAACACGCGCTTAAGCTCATTTTTCAGGGTTTGTAGAGTATCGTTGGAACCTCCCACGAGTGCTGGTATGAGATTCCTTACACGATCGATGAGATGTTTTCGGTTTGAGCTATTCAAGTTGAGAGTTTCCTCGTTTACAAAGCGGTTAGGAACCGAATTCTTTGTACGGACGACGATTTCTTTCAGTTGTGTCGAAGTGGTTGGACTTTCGTCCGAGTCTTGGCTGTTCTTGGAACGATCCTGAGTCTGACAACTGTCGGAATTCTTCGAACCGTACTGACGGCTTGTAACAGCATTAGTCTTCATCGATTTCGGGTAGTTTCCATGAGAATCTTCATTGTCAACGAACTGGGCAGTTTGTAAGGTCAATTTGATTAGAGCATAGCGATCGAAATGCATTAGATCTCTTGGCAATCTGTTCCCGTCAGCGTGAAAACCGACCGCTGTATGTAGTTTGTACGTCTCTTTAAATCGATATAAATCACAGAGATTTGTTAGAGAAGAAATATTTTCTTCCAGCGTCATCACATCGACAAAATCTTGAAGTCCTTGTTTGGTTCGTTTCAGTGAATTGGAGCACGATGAGTAATAAATAGAAACATTGTCTTCCATTGACTCGCGCGTCGTGTCTTGGCAATTAGTAGTTCCCTCAGGTCCACGAAAACGAAATACCCCTGTCGCTTCGCCATAGCGTATGCCATTTGAACGCATAGCGGTTTGAGATTTGATCGTTTCTACTCGATTAGAATCAATAGGTTTGTCAGCGTCTCGACGCGCCATTTGTTCGTTAAAGCAGTTGAAAGATCGCGAAGAATCTAGTTCTTCCTGTTTACGCTCTGGAAGAGAATCATTGCGATATCCCACAGTTCTACAGTTCGGCAAACTGTCATAAAAATCGTGAGGAGTGTGCATTTGGTCGGGCCATAATGTCTCGAAGTAGTTCGGCCGAGATCCAGGTACACCGATTAATCGGGATGCAGATTGGCGTTTAAGCGTCATCGTAGGCTTGCAGGTAGTCGTAGTAGGAATGTAGAGAGCGAACTCGGCTTGGTTCTCCCCCTTAAAGCTAAATCTATTCCCTATAGTAGACTTAGAAAGAGCCTTAACAAACTCGGCGCCGTCACGCATATACGGCTTCGAGTAGCTATAGTTCACGAAATAAGCGCCCATAGGCTCGTTAGACTTAACATTATCCTGAAATAAAAGAGCACCAACAGTAATTGTTGCCACGTCACTAATACCATTAATTCCCCAGGACAACATCTCTGCCATTGTTTCTTCCGTCGAGTTCAAAGTTATTGCTTCGGAGGTTCTTATCGTAAACCATACGTTTGGATATTCTTTCTTCGAGGTTGTCGGTGTCGAATGATCGAGCATTCGCCTACGGTTCTCCAACAGGAACACAAACGCAGCGCTGTTTGTAAGTTTGCCGCCGGGTCCGAACACCTTGCTGCCACCTGGCCCGGTGCTAGGATCCGAAGCCTTCGCGGCCGTTAGGGTCGTCCGATCCTGTTCTGTCGTGATTAAACTGTCCGCGACTCCCGCGCTTCTAAGCGTCTCGGAGAGGAGAGCACGGAAATTTGTATTCTTTGGATCCCAAATTGTACGATAGATTGCGGTCGCTCTCGTCAACGAATACCGCCGAGTGATCACGATAGTTTTACTGTAAATAAAGGTTTGATGATCTGCTTCAGTGTTTCGATTCGCTTCGTTCACAGTCATATAATATTGTACGTTAAAGGCCAATTTCTTCCCATTCACCGTCGAAGAAATACTCAAGAGTTGGACACGGAGATGTGTCGTTTTAGTTTTAGTCTCGCAGCTAGTCTCGTGGCTCGGTATCCCCTTCCTCATAATACTAAAATCGCAAATCATCTTAGAGCTAAGTTTATTAACCACATAAAGCTTACAATCTAACGAGAGTGGAACACATGCGCGTTGCGTCAGCTCGCTCGCGACCAGGTCGAGCCATGGAGGAGAGGATTGTGCGCGTTTCGGCGCGTTTCTCAACGGGAGAGGTCGCGGAGGCTGGTCAGTTAGCTCGTTTCCGGGAACGATAAGCGTAATGGAAGAACTGGTGGCCACCTTATCCCCTTCCTTAGTCATCAAATCTGATTCTTCGTTCGACGATCTATCACTTATTTTAACTTTCTTCGGTATTACGAAATTTAAAGGCGACTTTGATATTTCTTTACAGGTTTCTTCAATGCTCGTTAACGCAATATTATTGTTTACAAACGATATATCGATATTGATGGTCATAATATTTCCCAACATTTCCTTCTTCCCCTTCATATTTATCTGCTGCTGTTTCATCTTCTTCACCTCCATCTCCTCTTTCTCCTCCTCCTTCTTCTTATCGTTAATTTCCATGAGACAAAATTCGATAATTATGGACGTAGTGTTCACTTTTGAAACGGTACTTCTCAACGAAATCTGTTTAGGGATGCACGATAGCCTTTCAAATACCTCGGATGAAAGGAGATTTAGTATCTTAGATGTCTTTATGCCCTTTAGAGTAAGCGTCAGTAATTTCTCCATCATTTTCACGTAGAACGGAAGGCGAGATTCATTTTTCAAAAATAGATATGTGGATTGAAATTTCAGTAGTTCCAGTTGAATTTCGGTTAAAGATGCATGGTCTGCGAACGTTTCAGAATTGTCGAACTGAGTTGCAGCGGACAAGAATCTTTCCCTGATTTCCTGTTCGTATGATGGCTCCTGTGTTACTGGGAACTCGGTGTTCTTTGTATCAATTTCGATCGATGATAAACATATCGAACATGATTCTCTCCGTGCGTCCTTAAAATAGTTTGACACAAAATTCTGCAGGATCTTGATCATCTCAATTTGATTATTCGTCAAGAATATTTTCATAATTCTACGGTGTTCAATCTGCGGCACAGAAAGCAATCGTTTGTCTAACAATAAACCGTCGAAAGAAGAGTTCATCATTAATCTGTATGAATTCCAATGGGCTCTTAGTCTCATTGCGATCGCACCACCGTCCATTTCGACGCGGAGGAAATAATGGTTATTGGTTGAGCTGAGCAATATCACAGACTTGTAGTTATCGTTATTATTACTTAGGAGGCTAGAATTAGACTTAACGTTATTGTATTTGCCCGGATGAAGGCAGGACCCTAATAAAGAGTAATTGTCAAGAGAGTCGAGAGAGAAGTGGCCTGATGAGGGGCGATCAGACTTGGGTATCCTAACTAGGCTAGGTACCCCTTCACCGATTGCGCACTTATCCCCTGTTAATCGTAGATTTATGCTTATATTTAGTACCCTAATGTTTAGTACGCTAAAGCTAGTCTTATTATCACTTAGTGTCTTACATATAGACTTAGAGTTATTGGCGGAGCTGCCCGGTTTACATTTGCCGGGCGAGCCCGGTTCATTTCTTTTTCTTGTTGCATTAACTGTTGTTTTTCGATCATCTTGATGATTATGTACTGCTCGAGTTGAGCGATTATTTACTGTACCATTATTATTCTTACTATCCTTATTATTAGTACTATTATTATTATTATTCATATTATTCATGTTATTATTAATATTATTATTAATATTATTATTAATATTATTATTCTTATTATTCTTAGTATTATTATTATTATTATTATCGTAAGTTAGAAGGTGATTTCTTGTTGGGTGTTTTGTGGTTAACGACGCCACTGACTGGCAGGTCGGGCTTCGACTGGTCAAGGTGGACTTGCCTGGAAACAAAAGAAAACACACACCTTTCAGCAAACATGCGATTCGCATATCTAGCAATGATTGGATAACTGAATGAAACTTGGGACCAGTGCAGATGGAAAAATAAGTTGCGCAAAGTAGTGGGATAGGCGACGCATGCGCTGAGAGTCCAGCACAATGGCGTAGTGAGTATGTTGCATCAACATTACAACTCTAAACTACACTCGCGACGCCAAGTAGAAACTGTCTGACCATAGTACAAAATTATAATATTCACCCGGTAGAGGTGCTACGCCATTGTGCGGAACTTCCGACAACATGTGTCACCTTCTCAATAGTGTGCACTAAAGACGCAAACAATTGTATAAACTCAAATATCAAATCACACGTAAACTACTAATTAAAATGATTACGATAGGTTTAGAAATTACATTTATTTATTAGGAATCTGTTGGCAAAAATGCATACAAGTAAATGATACATATTTTAATGAACAAAATGTTTATTTATATTTAAAAACCAATTTAGAGTGATAACTTGTACGAAAAACTATACGAATATTTAATTATATGAATATAAATGTGATATTTATATGTGTATAACATCCGAAGACATAGCCGCGCGCAATTATTTCTTGAACTATACGTTGTTTGAGAAAGTCTTTAAAATAAGTCTTTCTTTGTTCTAAGGAGAATGTTTTATGATGACCACCCGATCTGTTTAGATGAAATTACTGTTACAATCTCATAATATCTTCTGCATTTGTAGAGCAATAAAAATGATCTTGAAAGACCTTGAAACCCACCAATATTTATATCGATGACTAAGTCATGAGATAGACTATGAATGTGACTCGATGAAAGCATACTTGTTAAAACAACAAAGGTCACCTTGAAACAGAACAAGTCTTTTCAAGTAATGTATATTTTAGGATATAAAAACGTGGTTTAATTAAAATGGAACACAATATTGTCATAATTATAGGCTACAATTTTGTCATAATATCAAATAGGAAACAAGATTGCAAAACACCCTGCACATCGATGTAAACAAAATTTCTCAATATTTTGACGTTATACGAGGATCGACTGAAAAGTTATAATCTTCTATTTATATACTTAAAATCAAATAAGATACAAGCTTTGCCTGAGCACTTTATGAGTAGATACGTCTATCCGTTATAAATATACAAAGTATAAATAAGTTTACTTGATGCAGTTTGGAACAGTACCATTTAGAATGAGTCAACGATATTCAAGCAACATGCTGAGAATAATTTTCTTAGCTGTGTAAAAAAGTAAGTATGGTATTTTATAACTAAAGAATCACATTTTAACTTTTTTTTTGTTTCATTTTGGTAACAGTTTCCGTTTTAAAAATAGCATGAGGCTAAGTATTAACTACCTTCACTGATTCCAATGACCTTGAAATATGTTGTCATCATTACGAACAACTTTGTCCTATACATGTTACTGCCGTTCGGTTTTCGTTTTTAAGATATTCACAAAAATATTTCTATGTTTATTATGTTACCAACATCAACAATTCTACAGGGTGTTCCTGGGTTAAATCATCAAAATTTAGACATCGATTTAGGATTCTAAAACAAACAAATTGTTCCTCTGGAAATATACACGTAAATACGAATTACAATACTTCTAAAGTTGTCGAAAGTTAGGAATATATAATTAAAATATCCGTATTTCTAAAAATCAACAGTCACTATTTGCATTGCAAACAAAGCTCCTTTCATTTGTTTTAAATAACTGTTAACAACATTGAAAGATTAAAATTGAAAATAATATAAGCGTGCAATGAAATAGTAGATGCACCTGCCAGTCAGCCACTTTTGTTATTCATAGGTTAACTATGATATAGGAAATAATTACAATTCTTTTTATAAACTTTTTCATAATAAATACAACAATTTTCTTTTGTCATTTACGTGATAAACCCGAATTATTTCAATGGTATACATTAATAAGTCTTACAACTACCTATAGCAATAGTGGGTGAAATTTGTTTGTTTTACCATCCTAAATTTGTATCTTAAGTTTCGCTATTTAACCTAGAAACACTGTTTATAAAATACCTCGCATATTTGTACAAAGTATGAAATATACGGAAATTACTGTAATATTATATGTACTTTTTTAGCCATTATCAGATTTAAATCTGGGTTAGGTCCTTATTAAAATAATTCTCGGCTTTTTCATGCCTTGCATAAAAACGTGAGGTATTCTATGTATAGAATGCCTGCATTTCATACATTTTTGGTAACATATACGATGTAAATATAAACCTAACCCAGACCTAGTTTAGCTTTTTAAAACCTCCGAATAGCTAGACGATTCTGACTGGACGTCTTGATCTATCACATACCGGAGCTAAGTGAACCGAAGTGAAGGGTAACCAATCATTGAGATCGGAGCAAACTCCGTCCTAAACTCGACTTTCCCAGGGTTCGCCATTACAACTGAACTTTTCTTCACATAGAATTGCCTGATGCGGATATAACGTGTGTACGAGCTCGTCGTGGTACTCTACATCCTGGCATTGAACTCACATGAGATACCCTTCCCAAAGAGAAAACAACAACTTTTTGTATAATTGAAGCCATTGTACCAGCATCAATTTCCACCAGGGTTAATTTTAAAATTGGTAACTTTCCTTTGATCAGCCGGATTTTTCAGTACCCATTTTCGCGGTTGAAAGTTTTTTATCTCTCTTTTCAAACAAGTGAAACAAGTCTCGCTCGACATCGAAGGATAGTTGTGACTAAAATATGTTCTTATTTCAAGTGAGTCCTTTCAAAATATATTTGTAACATTACAAATACACAAAATGAACAATTTTGCAAACGGACGCATAAATGCTTTGCTTTGGATAGAAGGTTTGTTTTGGAGTCCACCCTTCGCACATTTTAATAAAAAAAAAACAAAAGAATTGATAACAGAAGAACAAAATAACAATTTTTCTCGAATCAAAGTGCAAGTTATTTTATTTTCTTTCATTTTATTTCTTTTGTGGAATGTTTTGAAATTACTTTTGGGGAATAACGCAACAACTTCGAATACTCGTACCCTCAAACAGATACAGATTTATAATTACTAAAAAAATTTAAGTATTTTTAGACCAGTGACCTCCTACAATCAGATGTATTAGTTTTAACTTAACAGTGAGATAATTTCCAAACTTGTTAAGATACTTGATCATGAACTATGGGGTTAACACCCTAATACGTGAATTTAGAACAGTGTTTCCACCGCCATCTAGGCTAAGCTTATATTTAAGCTTTTCGAACTAAAAGTCATTATGACCGTGAAACTATACTATCTGTACATGTTGCTTGTATATTAGAGTGGCCCCTATTTTCCAACTTTCAATTACTTTTTGTTTTATCTTCCTAAATTATGACATTTGGTAATGACTGTAATGATTTTATATTAGTATGTAATGATTTATATCAGACAAAACTGGATTCCATTAGTTTATACTATTTTTATTGTAATAAAAATAGTATTTGTATAGTATCTCCAATAATGTATTTAAAATCTTTCAATTTCGCTGAATATTACATTTACCACGTAACGTCTGAACCACGTCGCTGTGCGAGTTAATCACCTGAAAAAAAATCTTTTACCGTTATAAAAGTAATTGTTATTGACCAACAATTTAACCAACGATTCTTCGTTAATCATCATTTAATTTCGGGATATGTACTTCGCAGAATATCGTTCAAAGTGAAAATGCTTTTATATAAAAATGTAGACTAGTAGTTCCAACAAGATATATTTATTGAATCATCATGAACATGAAATTATTGTAACAAAACTTTCCAGCTACGGAGAAGCATTGAGTGTGCTGTTTTATAATTTACAGAAAGTGAAACTGGACCGTAAGGATAGTACTACTATTATGATAAAAAACGTGGAAATTTTCTGAAAAAATGTCCTATGTACAACTTCTTGTATGTTATAGCCATCTCAAAACTACAATAGCGATTTACGGAGAAACAGAAAAGAGGAATTTCTCGATTCTTTAAGTGACCTTTTTGTTGTAAGTCACAACGATACATTAACAATTGTGAGAAATGTATGACGAGAATCATTGCGCGATCGTATTATATCAATGAACGCAGTGGGTATGGATCTGCGTGATGTTCTTTTGTTCAGTCTGTTGGGTGCGCTTCGTCTGTTGCCTATATTCGGCCATGTGATGCGGACGCTTGTCTTAATCGTGATGTACCTTTTTCTTTACACGTTTATATTAAATAGTTAATTTATAGTCACGTGGGTATTTCATTAATAACTCATATGAACGAAGCTTGCCAAAATTAAATTACAACAACAATGATTAATATCGAGAAGGATAAACTCTTTCTCTTAAATCAGAGAGAAAAGCCGAGACCTTGATCAACGATTGGACTTGATAGAAATTTGGCAAAGAAGGAGACGAGGAAAGCGATCCATAAAGAACTATACTAGAAAAGATAAATTTGACTTTTAACTATTTTTATGTTTTTATCTAATTTGTGGTAAATTCCTTTCTTGCATTACAGAGACAGTGCAATGTCAGTCGATTGCTTTCAGATGTTCCACTATAAAGTCTGAAAATCTGGATGGGCAACGTCCGAATAAAGGCGAAATAGTAAATACAAAACTGGTTGCTGCTTTGGACAGATGCAGAATAGATCTTCACGGTGCAGTTCGTCTTGCATTACGGCTACTGCTAAAGATTTGTGACTTCATTTGAAAGAGCTAATCATTAATCAGAATTCAGAAACGCACCATAAAACTGCGTGAATCTTTCAAAGAGAGCTACACCACAAACTGTAACCATACACTGAGATAGAAAAATGTTCTTTGTCTAGCAAGGAGAGAGCTTGTTTACTTATGAGAAGAAAAATTCTTAGCAATTCCGGTGTTAGAGAAATGTACTGACGACGAACAAATTGTACGAACAAAGTGTTCAAGCGATCTGTTACGTCACAAAGTCTACATATATGGGAAAATTTCAGGGTGCTTACGTTATTTATATATTATAAATCATTTATATAATCATAACACTTTATAATTATTTATACATTTAATTATGACAATGATATATAATATCAATATATGTTTTGCTACACATCACAATGTTAAAAAAGGAAAATTAATGACATTTTATTTATATTTATTTAAAAAAGTTTGTTTGTAAACTAACAAAATGCAATTATACCTACTAGTAACTTGAAATCATAACTCAAAACTTCAATTTAAATGCGACATGGGTTTTCACTACATAATCACATTAAAATTTTGCAATTATCATTTGTTCATCAAGTGTCATGATCTAGGACGGTAAAAACAGATAAAAACACAAAAAAGGGGTCTTTACTTGATCCTTTAAACGTTACTGCATTGAAGCGAGTAATTTTTAATCTCTGAAAGGCGATTTAATAGAGAGCATTGTGATGTACGTGACGCAATATATGTATACCAAAATGTTCGCAACATTTACAATATTGTCAAATGACAAACTGGGTAAGTCTTCCGATTACGGAACTAAAATGCTGAAGTTTCAATACTGTTATAATCAGTTACATTAAATTTTAGTACCAAAAAATGTAGTAGCCTAGATAGTAGTTAAAATACTGTTAAAAAATTGTGTATTATATGGCCCTAAAGGATATACAGAGTAGTCCACACAACCTGTACACTCCCTAAAATTTCCAAAATATGCGTTGTGTGGTTTGAAGTGGGGTACATTATGTAGTGTATTTATTTTTTTTAATGCAGTAGTGATTCCAAGATTTGAGATCAATTTTGTTTTTTGTATTTTTTTTAAATAGAATACTATACCTTTTAAATCAAAATGTTGAAGAATATCGAATTGTGAGTAAAAAAGTATTGACCTTTATTAGCTCTAAACCTTTACTTTATTTCTTGAAAATTTTTTTCACTTGATATGAAGTTGGACATTCAACCTTATCACAGATTTTCGTAGAGTAGCAATGTTTATGTGACGAAAATTAACCCTTTGCACTCGGAGCCATCTTAACTGTAAATTTGAAATAATTTTTCTGGTTCGTGGTATTTCCATTCTATTTAACAAAATAAATTTTTATGCATAGAAAATTTATTCGTGTGACTCCTACCAACAGTTTTACTACTTGACAATTTTTTAAATCTAAACCTTATTGTTGCAAAAATTATTTTCGAATAAAATGGAATAATTTTAGTGGTGCCTTAGAGTCACCACTCGAGTGCAAAGGGTTAATGTTACGTGAAGAAAACTGTCAAGAAATAAATTAAAATTACTTGTTAGCTATTAGATTTAGGGTTAATAAAGGTCAATACTTCGTTATTCAAAATTCGATAAAAAAAAGTATAGTATTAATCTATTTTAAACAAACAAAATCGACTCTCTAATCTTCGAAACACCCCTGCCTATAAAAGAAAATAAATGCATTACATATTATACCTCTATAAAGCATACAACTTTTGTATACAAAATTTTTTCATACAACACATATTTTAGAAGTTATATGAGCTGTACAAGTTGAGAGTGAACTACCATGTATAAGAATAATAAAAACATCATATACGCCGCACATTTGTGGCGTAGGCTCTACAAGCGAATTTCAGGACGTCGCATATTTACATTGCTGATGGCAAGCGAATAATTATCCAGATGAGAGTTCATTATTTTTCAGTCGACCCTCGTACAAATTAATAATTTGATTTCTACTTCACGTAATCATTGCAATATGTGTCTATCAAAGATAAAAGAAAAATTAACATAACTGTACTTACCAGTTTCACCCGACAGGACGGTTAAAAAGTCATTGGCGGCGATATTTTTGAGATGGTTTATAGGTTTTACCATCGTGTTGTTGTTTATGAATTCGATATCACAGTACCTAGCATTCTCTGATTCTCTTCCCTTCCCCACCCCTATCGGACTGTTTTTCCCTAATACTACTACATCCCCCTGAAACAAAAGAAATGATCATTACAGCAATACAAAGAAGAACTGTATGACATAAAATCAATATATGACATAATTTTACTGTATATATTTTTGATGCTAAGTTATAAATGATTATCAACCGGTGGTTGCACTGAAATCGCCAGTAAAAATTTTCATTGATGCTGCTTCAATGAAATTGGTACTGCGTGTAAGTTGAAGTTTCCAACAAGGTTGCAATTAGTTTTAGATAGTTAAAGTGACACCAATAAAATCAAAAATTATATTAACTAATTAATAAATTCCAAATAACACCAAATTTAGCTTGTGATACGATTAAAAATTATATTTATGATACACCTTTTAACCAGTGAATTTATAACTTAATTGTCTAAAACCATCCTGTATGAATACTTGAAACTGTGGTCACATTTGTTATCAGATCTGGTTAGCGTTACTCGTAATCTCATTGAGATGATAACAAAATTTGGTTCACGACCTATTTTTAATTTAACTTAATTTACTTACAACTGTCAGTATCGTAACTTCGCATAATTCACATTTCCAGAATCGGGGCAGAAAACCATTTATATTCGTATTGTTTAGACATTTTATGGTAGCAAAACAGACGGCTATAAAAAATGTGAACGCAACCAGAACATGACACACGCGCACGCGCGTAATCAGTTTGATCTTTATTTTTCGTATAATTATTTTATTTTACCAGTAAGAGTACTGGTAATCGATGAAATCAAGATTATTAGAAATACATTTTTTAATGTTGTTATTGTTACTAAAATTGTGGGATGATCTCCATTAAGATAAATGCGTTACACGTAATTATACATTTTAACTTTTCTATTGTAAGTAATATTTCATGTTGGTCAAACGAACAATCCGTGAAAAATTAGCGTGGTATTCAATGTATTAAAGGTTAATATTAAGAGGATCTACTGGCAAAAAACTAACGACATTTTTCGCAAGAGCAACTTATGGAAGTGTGTATGCTTGTGTGCAAATATTGTTTATATATATGGTGTTTTTCCGGAGACTAATCGTTAAAAATGAATTCAATTTACTAGCAAGTATCTCACAAGCATTAATACCTTGTAACGAGTCACTCATCTACAAAACAACTCAAATTACTTACTAGTTAAGTAACTAATGGCTTCATTTAAAAATTACTTCTGTGTTGCAATACTGATAAATACATTTTTTTTTATGTATTTGTTCTCAAAGTAAGAATTTTGAACTGATGAGTTTCTATAAAGCATTGCCTACAGAAAGAAACACATATTGTATCACTAATTTCAATGTGAATTAAGTTCTTAAAATATCTTTCTGTAGGCAATGCTTTATAGAAACTCATCAGTTCAAAATTCCTACTGCATCACCATGATGCACTTTGGTTCAGGTAATAATATTTATTACTGTCTAAAATTTCAAGAAGCACATATTATGTGACTGTTAGTATTTTACAAAGTAAATCCTATGCGCCTTCCGATGATAAACTATATATTATCATGACCTTCGCAACCTATAGTTTATTATTCTCTTACATGTCTCTATATGATACAGCAAGTGTAAAACTATAGATACGTTCTTTTAAAACTGTTACAAAGGTCTCTACTGAAAGTGGATCCACGATAGGTATAAAAATTGAAAAGTCCTACTTCACAATGGCGCTCTAAAGCTTGATACACGATTCTTTTGTAGTCGTCTTTTAGAACAGGAATGAGAAATAAATTTGATTGTGTAAATTTGTTGTTATGCATGAAGTTTTAAAATATCATTATAAAGAATGCTTGTAAAAACATTTGAAGTCGTAATGCTTTTTAAAAAAGTCATATCTTGAATTTCCCATTCATTATACCATGTAAAAACATTTTACTGACTTTTGATGACTTTTTTAACACCACTCATGTCTTTTTACGTAGATGTACACACTTTCTATTAAAAAAATATATGAGTTGTGATCTTAGACGTCATCATGATCTCTAAAAATTAAAGTTCCACGTAAAATTTTTCTTCCTTCTGATTCGTCTCTAGACATTACAAATTAAGTTTAAGACAAACTGAATACACACAATAATACATCATTCTTGACCTTAACAAATTTTCTTATTCTTTTGGAACAATATTATTTTCTATTAATATTAAACAGAGTATTAAATTGTATTTACTTATCATTTAAATAAGTGAGTACTCCCTAGTAGTCCCGGAATTTGGAATTAAAAATCGAAATTGTAAAAAAACTCAGTCGCGATCCTTCGTGCTTCGCTGATTTGGGGGGGGGGGAGAGAGAGAGAGAGAGAGAGAGAGAGAATGAAATTCGTGGCAGTTGACAAACTTAAAAGGCAGTTAGTTGGCATGCTGGTGTACATTAAGATGAATACATAGCAATACTTCAATAAAAAAATGACTTATATATTTAATATATTCTTCCAATTAAAATGAGACCAAACATGACATACTTTAGAGTATATTTATTCATTATACGTAGCAAGTAATTTATTTTAATGCATTACACACATTGTAATTATAACAAGGAAAGTATTAGAAAATCCGCTTCTTAACTATATATAAAATATTAATGGCAACGTCAAAGAAGGTATGTACGTTGTTCAAAAGAAAATATCAGTGGAATTATGCTATTCGGGCTTATGTTTGACAGACATTCAAAGGAGCGTGCCTCCATTTGACGGACATTCGAAGGAACATGCCTACATTCGACGAAGACTTGTTTGAACGAGTTTATGCGTTTGACGGAGAGTATAAAGGCAAAATTTACTGTACTTTTTCATCAAACCTGGAATTTTAAAAGATCTTCAAGTAAAGATGGTCGAATGTCGAGGAAGAACGACACTGCTTAGATACGAGAGTCCTAGAAACGTAGTGCCGATGTGCAACGAATAGATTGCAGACGTGGAGACAATAAACAAAGGCTGAAACCGAGAGCATATTTTCCTGATAAATGTCGGCAAGGAAAAATGCCAACAATACTGCAGAGATGGGAATGAAGAAAAGAAGTGATCCTGCTAGGACAAGTGTCGACTCTTGTCCAAATCTAACGTGGTTAAAACGCCACGTTATGTAGTACGTTTCCACATTGTATCATTTCTCAGATAATTTTGTGTTACTGTTTATTACAATTTTATATTAATATCGTCATTAGTATAAAGAGAAAAACCATCACCGCATACTACGATACTACATAATTTCAAAGATAATATGTCACTAAACAATTTAGTATAGAATATAATTTTTCACTTATCTAATTAATATGTGCATAATTATGTATAATATCAATGGAGCTTTTTAATGTATACATAATCGTTAGGACAGTTGTGGTGAATAAATTACTTTAATGTATTTGATACACTATGCAGTTATTATTTATACGTATATCAATGTATTTTTCTTATAAAATCGCAGCAATGGAATAAAATGAATTACAGTTTGATTTTATTTTCATCAGAAATATTTGTCAAACGACATCATGTTTGAGTTCGTTATAATTAGAAAACTATCAGCAACATGTCAAACAAAATCAGTTTTAGAATATTACGATTTAAAAAGTTATGTGATTGTATTATTTATTTCCTTCTGATAAATCGAGTCAAAGCAACCGCGTAGCGTGCCACATTCATACGCTTGACTGACTTCGTGAGACCGTATTATCGACGCAGCAATAAATCAAATAGACGTAGGACTAGCGCATTAAAATTCCCAGCATACCCGTAACATGGATTACTAGAGACAATTTACTGTACCACTATAGACGAGTGTAGCTAAATGTTACTAATGTAACGTTAAACAGATTTATTTTCTTCGTTAAATTTAAATTATTTTGCGTATTTATTCTTTCATAAACATAATAATTATGATACTTAAATTTTCATGTGGTGGGAGGAACAACTGAAATATATCACAAGTTCACACATCAAAATAAACAAATCTGTTAAGAAAGTCAGTTAAAACTTACCATGGAATTTTGTACGAAGGCATTTGTTTCTGTAGAAATCTCATGTGAACTAGAATTGTGTGGAAACATTGGGCTCAGTTCTTCTTTGGCAGGCAATGCATAGAAACCAAGATCTACAATCAAGATGATGAACTTATTAATCACGTTGGACATACTGTAGAAAGACATTATAAATCATATACAGAGTAGTTTTTACAAATGACCAATTCGGTTGTACTTCCCAAAGGTTGGCCACACCTGATTTGGATGAATGTTTGCAACAGCTTCTTTTTACACAAAAATGTTCATCAGAAGGATTTTCCACGATTCAAAATTTAGAGCCCAACATTTTGCGATAATTTTTGTATGATTTTAGTGACTCTAAGTTTCAACAATTATATGCTTTGATTTCATTGATATCTTGTAAACAGATATTTTTTAGATAAAAACCATGTTTTCGATAAGGATTTCTGATGACTTTTATTTAAAATAGAAAATTTTGTGAAAAATGGTTTACTACTGTAATGTTACTATGTATCTGCTTTGCCAGTAGAATCCTGTCTTTTGAATTAATTTGTGAAGCCACAACTTATCATATACCAGATAAGACATAAACGTAAATCGTTATTCAGTTAAAACAGTATTTTTATCTAAGAAAAATCTGATTATAGAATTCGAACGAAATCTAAGCATAGAATAATCGGAGCAAATAACAGTGTATAATACTAAAATGTTAAAAACGTTTTTTTCAATATGTTGTGCCTTCAAGTCACGAAAATGCTTCTGACAAACATAATTTTTATGTAAAATAAAGTTACAATAAAGATTTCCTTATCCGAACATTTTCATTTATTTTTACAATATTCTGATATCCAAATCTAATCACTTTATTATTTAGATACATTATCGCTTAGTAGAGAATGGAATTTTTAGATAATATAATTACATAAGTGTAAAATAATATTAAGAGAATATTACAGAAATAAACCTTCAAATAACAGAATCCCTACTATATCTACAAACTTTTAGTTTTCCGAATATTCTGATCGTATCAGCATTTATAGCAACCATAAAGAATAAATGCGGAATTTTTACACACTCAATATGTAAATATAATGAATATTGTGTCTTTACAGCCTTATCTCACAGTTGACAAAATAACCTTTTTTTTTATTTGGACACCTATCAGGATCATTACTTTTGTATTGAAATAATCTTATAATTTCTAGCCAAATCGTTTATTTATATGAGAAGATAATGAAACATAAAGTTATAAATATCTAAAAACAACACTACCCACCTTGTAGACTATCACTATCAATGTGCTCCTAGCTCCATGCCAGTGGAGATCTGGAAATCGAATGAAATACATAAATTACTATTGAGTTGATGATTTATTATAAGAAAATATTTTAATCCTAACATATCGGTATATAATTAACGAAATTTCTTTTACTTATGTTTTAACTCATTAGATTTTTAAAATATATATCATCGTTTAAAAACAACGGCTTAAATCATTTTGGACAAAATTCGATTAATGTTCTTTTGACCGTCCAACCGAAAATTATATTTGTGGTACTGGCATACCGATAATTCGTATCGCATACTTTGCTTACTTTCTGTAAGGTAACACCACCCAAGTATTTTTCCTAGAAAAACCGGATGACTTTTTAAAAACTTTTCTGCTCATGTGTATATATGCGGATAGTATTAACAATTAAAGACTATTATAATATTAACAAATGATGATAGTATGGAATGAATATTTTCATTTTTACATATAGCTAAAACTTATTTTGATTACAGTTTGTATAATAGAATGGTTGTATCTATGGTCAATTTTCATTTTTAGCAGTTATAATTATCATAACACGAATATATTAGGTGTATAATTACAATCATTTAGCATCTTTATTCGCCATAATGACAATTCATTAATTATTTGTAAAATACAACAATATGCTTGCAAAGTAAAAAGTGTTTCTCACTATAAAAGCAGTTCTAAGAGATAGAGGTAATGACTCCGCGAACATTAACCTTCGCAATACAGACGGTCCCACAAAAGACTAGGCTGAATCCGTGTGAACATATTCGCTTGTGCAACTATATCAAATGAAGTTTCTACTAGCTAAGATTATTACCTCTTTTTCTCCGAACACTGTCAGGCAATGTGGTCTTACATTTCGAATTTAATATAATAGAAATCGTAATGCACCGACTATAATTGTAGAAAGCTGTAGTACTATAAATTGTAATTACTATAGGTATACGTCAAAACAACGCAACATATGCAGTGTAGTGTAACGTATTACAATTTAAAATTTTTTATCTAAAGCATAAATATTCATATTTTGTAATATAGGTTCACACTAAAACCATAAGAAACCATACAAATTTAAACCATGTGTTTACAGTACATTCAACATCATGGTATATAAATCTCAAAGCAAAAGTTTCGGCCACTACTTTTCAGTTTCTGACTTTTAAAAAAACTATTATTTAACTTCTTTTAGTTCGTAAATAAAGAATAATTTTTTCCAAAATTTATTCCAAGTCATGGATAAAATGATTGTAGTTATTTAATTATTCTTTAATTATAATTACTACTGTAGTGCTTTATAAAAATGCTTAAATTTTTTATAGTAGAAGTTTAAAAATCACAAAAATTAGCTACTAGTAGCTGTGATTACTAAAATAATGACTTCCATAATGATCTTCGAATAACCCCCTTGAAATAAATTCCATCTTAAACAATTTTTGGATAAGAAAAATTTATTTCGTTCACCCATAACAATTATTGATATGAGAAATTTATTTCGATCGCTCGTAACAATCACCGATGAGTGAAGTTCATTTTGATCAATCATACCAGTTATTGATAAATAAAATTTTTAATAGTTACTATTAAATAGTAGAGTCTATAAATAATAGACAATCAATTATGTAATCAATTTTTTCTTCATAAAATAATAATAACAATAGTCTTAAAATCAATTGTTAGAACTATAATTGAATGTGACAAACATGAATTCTCCAAAAATGTTCGCAAATTATGTAGCGTTAACTCTAAAGCCGAAAGGCTCGTTCAATGTTGATCTAAATTGCGGGCACAGTGTGAATTATAGACGTTAGTTTTGATATTCTATACTATTGAATTTTCCAATAATCCCAATAATCCGAATATTTTTATTAGTTTATGAATACAAAATTTATTGCATAATTGATTATCTATTATTTGAATGTTGTGTTATACTTTAACCAATCAGATTTCATATTCTTTCTATAAGCTTTTAATAAAATATTTACCTTTAAAACACAGTGGCAAAATTTGGTAGCGATACCTTGAACAACTGTACATTCTTATAAGAATTGCTAAAAATTGGAATATATTCTTATTACTTTAAAAATGTAATGTAAAAGAATTGCCTTTAGCGTTCCGTAAATCTAGTGTTAATGAAATTCTAAGGATCGACACGAATCGATGTCATGCAGTATGTACTGTTCACTGTAGTTTCAGCTGTCGAGTTCTACTTCGATGCGTGGCACCCTTGTACCTTCATGCTCGGTGTATTTTACGATTGGCGGATTTATGTCTGCTTTTACGACGCCATGTTGATTTAACCCTACATAGCCTTCGATAATAGTTATTAAATTAAAAAATTCTAAGGTAGTACTTCTTATGCTTTTGCTTTACACTTTACTATTGTAAATATTAAAAGAATTTATCAAAAAAATGCTCTTTGAAGGCTCTTTGAATATAATATACATTATACATACATTACTAAATAATATCACATTTGTATGGCAGGCACAGCGAATATGTTCAATCACCAAATTTATTGTTAGTTGTGGTTTCGAATTTACAGAAACACATTTACGAATTAAATAAAAAGAATCAAATATTTGACAGTATCTAAGAATAGGTAACAGGTATATTACCATACTGAGGAACGAATGAGAGTTACGCAATCCTTAAAAAATCCTATAAAATTAAAGTACATAATTTGGCTATACTTCATAGCTTCAGTTTACACGAAAATAATGTTTGCCAGAAGAATTTTTCGCGACTAGAAAAGTAGTAGCTTCATTCTGACAGCAAAAAACATCGACAAATTGGGTTTTCATTTTTTTTGACAATGTCGCAGGCGAGCAAAAAATCTGAGAAAAATTGAGTACACGAGCCGTGATAGTACCTTATCAGGGAATTAATATAAAAATAGAGAATTCATAAGTTTTCGAGAAATCTTCAATTTTCCGATTTTTTGGGGGTTTTCATTTTTGATAATCACAGCTTGGAACTGAAAAATCTGAAAAAATTCTATAACATCCAGCTTGATGTCCAAAAGAAGCCATATTTTTTTCAAAATTTTAGAAAGCCGCTAAAGGTGGAAAAATGCCGGAAAACCGCGAAATCTAATTTACCCTGTAACTACCCTCACGGACAAGTTTCAGGGTTAAAATTTTGCACAGATGAGTTTTTATTGGTCAGCTATCGAACGGTATATGACTCATTGAAAAACCTCTAAGGGCAGTTTTGACCATCTTAATCGGCTATGCCCTTTACTAATTCTTTTCAAAATAATTACTAAAAATTCTTTCAATAATGGTATTCAAATCCAGAATACTCTCTTAAAATTTATCACACTGTTTTCTCTTTTATGTATACTTAATGTCGTCGAAATTCTAATTAAGTTCAGTTTAAGGAACCACATTATCAGAAAAGTAATAAGATAGATTTAGATCTAGGTTAGATCTTCTTTGTTAAGAAGCGAGTCTGATTACCATGCTATTAAAATTTTTTGTATAAATCTCTACAAGAATATTCTTTTAAAGGCTGTTAAGAAAATTCGATAGGTCGAGACGAACTTGGCCAATTTTGTTCATGAGTAGCTAGGTATAACAATGTTCATTTAACAACACACCTCGCAGCAGTGATTTGTAAGTAGTGAAAAGTAAATTAATTATGTCAAGGAAATGATTAAAACATAAGAAGTTATAAAAATATATAGCTTTGCAATATATAAATAAAACTTCGCAGATTCGGAGACTTAAGCAGCTTGTTATATTATCATGTGAAAATGGACGAAATTTTGTGATTATTAACTATAAGCACACTTAATAAAAGCCTATGTTTTATACTATACATGATATTTGAACTAGACCTTGTAATCTGATAGCAATGCAAAATGTTCGCTGACATGCACGATGCGCAGCTACTAAATAGGCAAAAGCGACACTGTCTCGGAAGCACGAAAAAAATAAAATATAATATAACAATGAAAGAAGATAGAACAAGATATTACAAATTTGTTGATGTAAACGTCAATTTTTCCTTTAAACTGTCATCAATCCTTCAATTTTTTTTTAACTCAAAAATATTTTTATGATATAAGCATATTTTTAAACTAAAAAAAAATTTTCACATTTTGATTTAATGGTGGATTAAACATACGCTATAATACAGCAAAATTATTCATAACTATTTCTAATACAAAATGTTTTGAGTTACTTCAATAGCGTAGTAAACTATCTCTACAATATAAAAAAGATCGGTTCAACGCCAAAATAAATTCCAAAAGCTCGTTCAATAGTTCGCATTACGTTCACCAATAACGACGCACGAGGAAATCATAATATGTTTGACCAAATCTACATGCGCCACCATTGATACATGAGTAAGTTTACTCTCTTGTTGAACTCTTTATCAACCAAAAAACATTCTAAAACCATAATCCTTTCCAGTTAATTCTTGCTTTACGTTGCTAGAAAAACTCATACTTTGAATTTTCTTCCGCCTGTTTTCGAATATATCGCATAGCTCTACAAATGTATTGCACATTTTGTAAATTTTGTTACAATGGCAGAAACAATTTGTTGAAAGAAAAATTGACAAAATTTTTGTTTTGGAGAAGAACCATTCGAATCACAAAATTTGTAAATAATTTCTTCGAAGACTTGAAAATTTATCAAAGATACCAAAAGAATGTGTGTAAAAGCATCGAATATAATTATAAAAGTAACTTCTTACTGCAGAAAGTGACCGTTGTTATCTTATCAGCATGAAATATGTTTGCAAATTAGTCGTAATAATATATTTTGACGACAGAACTGTGTGCAAAGTGATCTTTAACAACAACAAAAATTTCTCATCTGACTACTTGGGTTTTAATTTATGACATAATACCACACGAAAGGATAATATAGTACATCGTTGTATTTATGTTGACGAACCCTATCAGAGTATATGTAAGAAAGTACTTCAAACCCTTTACATGACATTGAACCGTTTCTACTTTTCAGTGAACATAATAGGTTTAAATTCCATTTAACCTCGATTCACATAATAACAATATTAGCAATTTTAGCTGTTCTGTTTTAGTCTCCTTAGATGAAGAAGTAAAGAAATTCATTATGCAAACATCGATGCTTTTTAAACACTGTTATTAGAAATAAAGAACGACGGAGAAGAAAATTTGGAGAATTGGTATCGATGGATGTCGCGAATCGCGATGGTTGTTTTGATGTCATCAGCTCTCGAGGCTCGGGCTCGGTTTCGTCGCGTTGAGCGTCGCACGGTGCAGTGCGACGCAGCGCCTTTCTAAACTTCACGCTTCACGCTTGACATTTTTACGATCACTTTGGGCCATATACATAGCGATCGTGGGCCTATGAGGGTCCATTCGTTCCGAACTTATCAAAGTTCTATCATTTATTCAATTCTACACATTCTTCGCGAATAGAATCAAAGACTACACAAATTTATCAAGATTAGACAACCATTTAAGTTTCTATTAGACGAATAAACGAACGCTACATTACATTTATAAATGTAACAATAAATAAATGATTTTTGTACAAGAAATCTATAATAACAACCTAAAACTTTTATAAAAATAATGTGTAAAAGCTCTAATAAAATTACCATAAAATATAGCATCATTTTCAACATGTTAAATGAGTTTAGAATCTTCAATGAATTCATATGTCACTATAAAATGAATATTATAATCTTGTATTCAAATAATAAAAATGAATAATTGTTGCTATCAAGTTGATGTTGACAATTTAGACATTAAATCCTAAGTATGTAAACCTTTCCTAATTTAATAGCTAAATTAAGATACATGTATTACTCAATTTGTAGTTTAATCATACCTTGAATTGTTTTTCAAATATTATCTATTTTTGAAAATGTACTACAAATCTTTTGCCTTCCGTCAAGTACTTTTTCTAATGACTTGTCCATGTAAATGCAATGTTCACTTTATTTTTTAACCACACTTTCTACTTATTTGTCTTAATACTTATTCTTGTTTAGTCTCATACATTAAGAGACAAACAATTGTTTTGTAAACATCAGCAAAGTAAAATAAAACCCATTTTAATACAATTGATCCTTTAGTTAGTTACATCATAAGATAAAGAAATCATTTTTGTCAATCAAAAATAATAAACTTCTTTATAACCATATTAAGTATTTTGAAAATGCATCACTGTTAGAGTTACATAAGTATATTATATAACTACATGTGAATTCAGTTACTATCTCTATAAATAATAACAGTTTAAAGTGTAAAAATGAATTATATCATAATATCTGTAGAATATCAATAACATTTGTAAAATAAATATATTCTATGAAATACTTTCTTACATATCATTAGAGCACTTTAAATTTGTTCAAATCAATTAAAATGAAAAGAATTTTTTTTATTATGGAATGTCACTTGTCGTTTCACAGAAAATACTTCATATTATACTTATACATTGGACTAGGGATTAGATTATAGTTATCGTTATAAGAATATTTATGAGTAGTTAAGGTTGCACTAAATTAGATAGATATAAGTAAGACATAACTTCTAACATTAGAATTTTACTTTGTAATAGTTACTAGATGTAATACATTTTTTCTAGAGAATTATTAAAGAAAACTGCATAATACAAATGTACATAGCATAAAAGCAACTCCTATTAGATTATGCATGAGATATACAGCATCATATCTTACTACAACTGCAGCGAACTAATATTTCAATCTATGTTTTGATTTTACATTTCATTCCTTAATGTACTATAATATAATCCTATATAGCTTTAAAATAAATTTCTTTACAATTAGTGTAATGTACTGAAATTTTGTAATTATAATTACATAATAATTCGATATTTTAAACCTGTTCTAGCATTATCTATGTAATTCTAGCATTTATATATGTATATGTATGTATGTATGTGTATATATATTTAATGGTATTATTTATTATAAATCTTAATTCATTGGGAATTTTTTATCTGCAATGCTTTTAAAACTATTGCTAGTATTCCTAACTTTGTAAATTAAATTATACGCATACTTCATGTAATACATTTTGCTGTTATAATTATGAATACAACGAAACGCTATGTATAAATTCTAAAAATGAAAATATATTGTCCGTCAAAATTACATTACATTGCAATATACACAGCATAGTATTTATATTCAATAAGAATTTCATTAGTGTTCTATCCTACGAAATTTTTAACTATACATACTATGGAGTTGGAAATATGTACAGTCATGTTGAACTTCTTTAAATGCTACATCAAATATACAAGATATGTGAGCTTCCTACATATTCAATTAATGCAATGCAAAACATAGCTGTAGACTGCATTTGACAACATAATTATTCTCTTTTTGTCTAAGTTTAGAATTTAGAAGTGAAGGTAACTTAACCTTTAAGTGGTGACCATTACTTTAATGTCAATATTGATAACATGACTACAAAATTACTTTGTATCAATATTGGTGACTTTTTATTAAATTGACTCTATAGCAATAATGATTACTTTATATTAAATTGACAATATATGTATCAATAATGGTGACAAGATATTAAATTGACTCCATATCAATAGTAGTACCATTAGCGATATGAAGTCAATTTGACTTTAAGTCACCACTATTGATATAAATTTAATTTGACTCCAAGTTACCATTATTGATGCATAGTCAATGTTCCATGAATCACTATTGTTGTAGTGATATGAAATCAATCTGACATGCATTACAACTAATGTTCAAAATTAACTTAATATAAATCAACGCTATAAGATTAATGTTAGACAATTTGTTACTAAATTAACTAATTGTAGATTCTTGTAAATCTTAATACTAACATGTATAAAAAAATAAACTATTAAATTTCTTTGATCAGACACGGATAATAAAGGATAAGCATAACGATATATAATATGTTCCCAAGAATTAAGATTTGATCAATTATATGCGACAAGCAATTTTTCAGGTTACTGAAGAATGACATTGAAATTTCTTTTATCCACATATGTAGATAAAACATGTATATATTTACCAAAATCAAATTATTGTATAAATTATCATAGTTATCATAATTTCATGATTATTCTGAAGCAATATAGGAAACAAAATTCCTCCTATATGAAATGTTTTATTATCAAATATTCTTCATCAGCAACAAATGGAAATAAATGAACTAGTAGGGTATTTTAAAAGCAATATCCTACATTTAAATACATCAATATGTTTTATATTATAGCTAATATAAGAAATTTGTGAATAGTATGAAGAGATGTTACATGTAACTATACAAATGCATACAAGATATCAAAATAAGTATCCTTTTAATTGATACTAACCTTTTTTGTAACGAAAACATAAATTCTTCAGTAATTTCATTCCAAAATGTATAAATATTTTAAATTAAACTAAAATAATTTCTATAATATCAAACACAGAGAACAAATCTGAGAAACACATGTAATTTATATTTTTAGAAATCATTTTTGCACAAACATGTACACATATTCACTATCGCTTACACGTCGTGTTTGTATGTGTGTGTCCTCTAACTAAAAATGCTATGCAAACACAATTAAAGAAAATTTCTTTAGCCTGTATGTTACATATGTATACATGAAATATTAGCGTATGTATCAGAATACATACATAGAAACGTGTCTTGCACATACTGCTTAGGAACATATATTTTCATATTACGTACGTGCATATAAGTGTACGTACCATGTATATACTGCGATTCTGTACATGTATACAAGAATATGTTCGACAAGTAAAGTACAATATAATTTAGATGATATATATAGACATAGGTACGTATTTACACATAGGTATATATATACAATATATACACACGTAATAAATATATGCACTCTCACAGCAATCGCGTACAAATACACACATATAAGCGTATGCAGGCTCATAGACACGCATGTATCCACATTACATACATATACTATATGCATATACGTGTATAAACCTGTATAGCATATATATACCTACATATGTATGTGTGTGCGAATATATATATACATATATACCATATACATATGTATAACAGATTGTAAAACGTAAAATCTAAAGAAGCAAGAAATCAGAAACAAATGAGCAGTTTGTCGAATAGATTGAAAACATTATTAGCCAAAGTATAAACGATACATTACTGAGAAAGAAGAGAAATTTAGCACTTACTTTGTAGGTTCGGTGCCCGGAAAATATTTCAGTCTAGACGAAGATATTTCGTTGGCGCACAGAACGGGCAGAGCGAGTACCGCTCCGCTGGTGGGCTATTCCCGCGAGCGGCGCTACTCCCCCAGATTTGGAGGGCACAGTGCTGCTGATGCGCTCATCGAAACCCAATTCACAGTTGAACGTGTGAAAAGACCCTTTCACGTTTTTTAATGAAAGATGGAAAAAGATTATTTATAATTTATATGGCTGTTTATTTATTCTTACCTAAATAATCATATACAATTTGTTTGTATGTAATAATTATGAAATATTGCTTACTAACCCAGGAAAACACAATTTAGTACAACATACATAAATTTGTGCGTAACGTTATCTAAACATTTCTTATTGCCGTATCTATAATAGTATAGTTTACGTCATAGATAATTAAATACATTCAACGATGATATTTTAAAAAATATTTTGTTTCACTCTTTTTTGGATATAGGCTGATATAATTATAATATTACACAGAAAAATTTCTACTTTAAGAAAATACTCAGCAACAAGAATGGAGCAGGTCTTATTTACACTTATACGTCACTTTCAATATTAAATATTTGTTAAATAACTAACCTGAAGGTGCTTTGTTTGTGACCATCGTTGTAGTTTTTCATATCCGATCTATATGTTATAAAATAATTCAATACAGTTAATTTTCTGAGGTCTTCCAATTTTTGTATAGCATGTATTTTAATGCATAAGTCGGAACATACACACACATACTAAGACGCATAACTGTAGGCATCCGCAAACTAGAAGGGGAATCCTTACTTACTGCTACTCACAGTGGTGCTCATTAGAATTTGCCTGATTCTGTTCACTACGAGAATGCAGTAACGATTAAAAAGCAATCGTTTTCGTACTTCGAAAATCTCTTATTTTGCACTGATTTCGTTTTTAGTTGCAAGCTTTTTTCAATTTTGTTCAATGTAACAGAATATAAAGATTCTCTTTTATTCGATACAAATTTTCGAAAAAGTTTCTAATAATCTGATATATTGGGACAATGTTTATACATATAACAATTGATGCGTAAAAAAATCTGTGATAGTTTTCTGTATTCTAACAGCTTTAAATTACATGCGTAACATGTTACTGACACACGTTGTTCAATCAATATCTTGGTTAGTCACATTTTCATCAAGAAAATCTTATCATCCGTTGATAGTGGTTTTGTAGAAATTAGAAATGTAATAAAGAGATAACAAAATTTGTTTGTTGAATCCGTAATTTAGACTTCAAAATATCATACTAACATGGCTTTCGAAAACATTAATTGAACAGTTTTCAGATGTAATAATAACTCATAACCAGTTCCAAACGGGCAAGCAATTCACTAAGCTTTCATTGGTAGTTACCTGTGTATACTTGATGTTTATATGTTTTATGTAAGTGAATTGGAATATGATGAAGAGCTACAGAATGGCAATGGAGATAAAAAAATACTTAACAAAATGATTTCAACTATATATTATTGCTTGTTACATTTAATAAAATAAAGTACATATAATTTATGAAAAAATAATAAGTCTCGAATATAAAAAAAATATTTGGTAGAGATATCATTTACAAAATTTGTTAAAATTTCTAAACTACTAAATATGAATATATATATTATTTAATTTGGAAAACGAAAACAATATCAAATTTAGCAGTGACGTGATTACGATTGTGTACTGAGCTACTAGGTAAATTATTAAAAATCAAAGTTCGCCAATAGTAGCGTGTGAAACTAAGTTTGTGCTGTCATTCATACAGTGTGATACAGTATGGTATCCTGTACTTGAACAATTCTAACTTAGGAGCGCCGGTACGATGGATTGTCATAATTTGAAAAGAGTTTTAATGTATACTATCTATTAAGTAAAACTAAATCTGTAATTTATATAATGTCTGTATCATCAGGGACAGTAGAAAGATGTATTCTATAGCTATATGAACATGACTATGGAGTATTCGTAAAACATTATTTTTATAAATTAAATTAAATTTGTATCGGTACCTAAATCTTTAATCTATATCATGTAACATTTTTAAACGTATTTTTTGAATATAAGTAGAATTAAGCCAATATCAAGATGTGATAAATAATTATCATTTATTTAGTTATTGTGTCCTTCATACATCGATGTAGATCGATAAATTATACAGTTTAATATAATTGTTTACAAATTTTTATGAGGATGTTTCTGAACAATTTTATTTTGACAAAAGTAAATTATTCAAATGTAAACAATTTTTTATCTAATTGTCAAAGTCATGCACAACGATGCCTTACATTCTTCAATGTACAATGATATATCATCTATAACATTACGAAAACTTAAAAATGTTTAAACAATTTTTTTCAAACATTTTTTAATTTATTTAAAAAAGTTAAAATGCAAATTTTAATTTGAATTAATAACATAATTCTGCATGTCATAAATTGGTGCCAACGATTCTCAACGCTAGCGATAGTTTTGTGTTTAACGTAATACAACGCAGTCGTTTAGATGTAGATATTATGTATACTAATAACTTCAATATATTAGTACCCCAATAAATATTTATCCTAACGATCGTAAAAAATTCTGCATATAATTTTTATAAAAAGGTACAACAAAAAATATTTACTATTATAACACCTTGTCTCTTAAAGAACTATCATTATTTTGTCTTTCAAGAATGAAATTATATTCTAATGGAATCTTGCTCTCTTTAAACATTGTTTACTTGCTGCACTTGAGAAAATCTTTTTTTCAAAGATTGAAACTGATGAGTAAAAATAACTTCCGAATTCATGTTTAGCACATAAAAATTTATAACAGTCATCTACTGATTGTCGAAACGCAAGGAAAGTTAAAATTTGTTGGAAAGTACTATTATACTCAACCTTACTATTAGATTAACTATTCTTACAATTAATCTAAAACTCTCAGTTACTGTAATGTATTATATAAATAATACGATACTACTTTCCATATTATTTTATTACGTAAATTGTACCAAAATATCAAAGCTATAGCAAATTCTAATAAAATAACAAGCAAAGAGAAATCTATATTTCACGATATAGAATATTACGTCATGATGAGAAAAATTTCATCTGATAACTTGACTCTCTTTGATTGAAATTCAATAAAGTGACTTTATCACTAACTACAACTTTGATAACGTTACCAGTTATGAAACTTTTTTTTACTACATTTAGAACTATTAGGTAACGTAGACTTGAAATAAAATAAAATGTAAAAATTTCTGATATGTATGTAACTGTACAGAATGTAAAAAATAAGAACATATAGTCAAATATATTTTATATGAACGAAGAGTTTTCATAGATTCAGCTAGAATATTTAGTTTTCGCTTAAGATGCTGATGAAGGTGTTTGAAATGTTTAAATTCGAACAATAAAGAAATATGCGTTTCACGCTATTAAGATTTGGAAATTATCGATCCGTTAAAGGTGCTACTACCTATGATGGAAGTACGAGAGTCTTTGCTATAGAGTGGACGAGTGGGCTAACATCTGTGCGTGTAGTACATAGATAGAAGTGCGTGCTATTCTCTTGGGCGCACGTCTGCCCTTCACTGTGACAATTGGCCGGTATGATTGCCAATACTGCATATTGCGTATTTCTGTACTTTTCACTTTTTCCTCTTAATCATTAACACATTATTCAAATAATATTATTTTTGCAAAGAATCGAAACCTACATTATTTCCACAACTGAATTTGCTATCTGAAGATACATACATGCCAAGAAAATAATTACAATATGATCTTATTTATAGTTATATACATTTTATACATGTTACAACATTTATATTTCACATTTGTCAACTTAAGTTTATCTGTATTCATTCTACAGCAATTTCAATATGTTACTACTTATATGAATTATAATATTAGAAGTTTTTTTGGTTATAATATATTTAAGGAAGCTATAGTATTATTTTGTATCATTACTGCATACTAGAAATAATATAACATACATGAACCATATGACAACTATCAATTTGTACCACGATGAATAGGCTACGAATGTTACAATTTTTTTTATGTTTACAATATGTACATTGAATAATCTTGCATGTAATTATATTATCCTGTTAAATATAGTTCTTCAATATAAATATGTATATTGTTTCCCACAATATAATGTTTTGAAGACATAAAATATACATATATTACTCACAAATTGAACTTTGATATGTACCTTTTGACTTAAATTTTCTAACGAAGACTGTACTGAACTAATTGATTTTTGAAGTCATGTTCTATTTCTTTTTTCATGCTTTAACTTTATATGATATAGAATTCCTATATCCCATATCCATCAGAACTCCTATATCCACACTACATATAAGGTAGATTGTAATTTTCTTTGATTCTTATTACTGGATGATTGCAGTCAAATATATTCAGTGGTCAACATGTCGCTTAATGTTCCTACTGTTAATCTATTTCATTTTTTTATGTTGATCCTACTTCATTCACTTTTTCAAAAGTGTGTAAAATAGAAACAAAGACCTTACACTAACATGAAAAAGGAAATGAATACATAAAAATGAAAGAAATATCTTAATCTTTTAGTATATTTTTAAAAAACTAAATGATGCTATAATTATATTTTCTAATGGTCTCTTCGCATATAATTTTGTTTCAGTAGTAAAAACACAAGTTCGTTTATATCATTATTTCAAGGAAAAATTCCCATTTTGTACAACATTGTGTATATTAGTGTGAAAATTATATGTATATATATGATTGAAATTTGTATGCTTCAGATTTATATTATACTAAAAAGCAACTAAATTTCGATAACTGCGACATGCAGGCAGAAATTGTTTTAATCAATTTTAATGTTTTCATTGCAGACATTTACAGTTACCCTACGAATTTAATGCAACAACATTACATTTTTAAAGCTGACAACGATGTAAAATCTACTCTCTTCATCATATATGTATTTTCTAGGTTGCAGGCTAATGTAGTTCATTAGCTAACTGTTTCATTTAGGTGGAGTTTCTTATTGTGTATGATTGTGGAGAATTTTCTACAATGTCAGTAAGCTACATAGATCTGTAAAAGAAAAATATTGATAGAATTGTTTGATTAGTATTAAGTCCGATGGTAAAGTATTTGCACAAGCGCCGAAAGGAAACCGTTGTAGAGTGGTGAATTGGCTCAAAATCGTGGACTCTTAGAACATACACTTGGTGTTTCAAAATTATGTTAAGCAACATTGCGTTAACAATTATGGTAAGTAACATGATTTTGAGACACCACGTATATCGGGATGCAGCATCTATACACTGCTGACATGAAACCATTTCGTAGAAAGAGATAATTTCAAATTCAGTACAACTTGTTTTACTTTAATCCAGGATCGAACAAAAAACTCTCAGTACCCTGTACCTATATACAATTTTTCTATTAATATTGTTCTCATACGCAGGTACTAGTTCACCGGCCTGGACCCGGACTGGCGCTGAAGAAAATGAAGTAAGAAGAACATCAGCCAATCCAAATCCAGTAAAAAAAGATAGGTTATACTGGATTTGAAACTATCTCTTTTTACGAAATGGTTTGATGCTCAGCAATAGAACATGCTACTTCCAGATAAACATATATGTTTTAAGCTTGAACAACAGAAAATATTTTTTCATGGTTTGAAATACTATAAAGGGAATTTATGCAGGAGCAAAGCATGATTTTTCATTGAAATTAATTTTTAATATACAGCCGTCTTAAAGATGTACTACGAGAAAATCGTTCATTTAAAAATATAATCCTCTTCAACGCTACAGTAGTGGGTCCTACTCTTGCACACTTCTAGGCCGCAGTTCGATCTATTAGCGAGGGATAGAAATTTTCTTTGCTCTGATTGATTGGCAATTTACTGGTGAGATAGTGCTGCCCTCACAGTCAGAGAAAAAGAGGGAAAACAGGGTCTGATCAAGAGAGCATGAAATCAGCACACCTCTTGTAAACAAGTTACAACGACGAATGATATAGCTTGTCTCACTCTGCCCTGCTTGCAGTCTTACACTTTTTGCGCGTCCATTTTGTTGGCGCGTCATCAGAGATACGTGGCGCGAAATTCGATTTTTAAGGAAGCTTCAAATAATAGAATCTATTACCTCACAGAATTCTAAAAAATAGAGGATGTTTAATAGACATTGGGATCTGTTGAGAAATAAAAGATTTTATCGAAGACGCAGAAAGTGGCATTTATTAGATACATAATTTAATATTAATTCTCCGCTGTCACATTTCCTATGGGGAACATGTATGTGAGAATAAACCTTAGTTATATATGGTAAAAATTATTTTGTAAGATTTTTTGTTTCTTTGGAAAAATAACCCGTACAAAAGCTACAATTGGGCAAAAGGGAAAACGTGCCGCATCATATTAGACAATACTTTAATTTTTTGTAATTAATTTTTCATCATTATAATCTATAATGTAATATATGAAAAAATATATGATTGTATTAAAAAGAAATCGTGATCTTGAAATTTTAGAAATTGATTTTGAAAAATTTTTTTTTGGCGTTATATATGTATGTTTCATGAAAAAATAAAACTTCTATTCAAGAATTTTTTTCATAGGCTTATAAATAACGAAGATATTTAAATACGTGTTTCTATTTCATTAAACTATATTTTATTATTCGGTTGTCCGGAAAGTTTGTGTCGATTTTTGACAGGTGGCGTAAGAATAAGTCTAAATATAATCAGAATGACTGAAATCAAATGATATGCATACATATCGTAAAAGACGGTACTAAAAGCTTATTTGGAAGAAAATTTAGTTATAATACGATGATTTTTATTAGTTTCATACTGCTTTGAACATGAAAAAAAACAAAGTGCATTTTAGACATTTAATGGTTTTTTTTACCGGAAAAGCAAAAATGCCGCACAAGTGGCAATTAAGATTTGCGCTGTTCATGGCGAAGGTACTGTAGCTGAATAAACTGTGCGAAAATGGTTTTTGGTAGCTTTAAAGTTGGTGATTTAGACTTTGAAGATCAAGAATGCCCGAGATCAGATTAAAACATTGATCGAGATTACCCACGCTATACGCTACGTAAATTAGCAGAAATGTTAATGAACCTGTAGTTACCCCAAAGTCTGTCTTTATCCAGACAAAATCATACTCTATGTCCGCTGGAATTGGAAAAGGTTCCTGCATTATGAGTTTTTACAAACAACGAGACGATAAATTCAGAGAAGTATTGTTCCCAATTAAACAAATTAAAAACAGCAACTGAACAAATACTGTTCCATCTCGGAACAACAATTCTGATAGAAAATATTCGACACAAAAGCTCTGCGAGTGCAAGAAATGTTAAAGGCATAAATCGGTTGAAGCCGCTCTTCCTCGAAAAATCCATCGGGCGACCGACCGACCGACCGACCACCACACGGGCCTACAAGCGCCCTTCAAACAATCGATCGTGATTGGTTCTTTACCGGATCCACAAAATCATATAAATATAAGGCATTTTGCAGTTAAGAATCAGTCAGTCAACTGTTACGATCTGAATAGTTCAGTGTAGGGAATTCGGTATGGTTCGGATGCCTGTGGAGCGCTGAACCGCTCTGCTCGTGAAAGGTTGTAGAGAGATGTACAAACTCTGAATACTTTAAGCAAAAGGTATTTTATTTATAGCTCTAAGATGTACTTTCTTTGACTGTCGAATAAAGTCTGAGGTTTTCTGTGGAGTTCTGCATTTTCTTCCAGCTTCTTTTCCTTCCCTCCTTCTTTAGCCAATAGGAAAATTAGCTGGGCGCTGCTGAATTTGCTGGACGTTGATTCGTCGGCCGGTCCGTCTTCCGGTTGCAGCTCGAAGATGATTGGTGGTTCGACAGTGCGCATGCGGGTGGGAGTGCGCGGGAGTCGAGCGCGCAGGGGTGAAAAGCCCGCCGAAACGAACATTGTGGGGGTGTGCCGCGCGCGAAGATTTCGGCTCGAGGACTGAGTAAGAGAGAGAGGTCAGAGAGGGTTCCGAGAAGTCCTTGTCTAAAGATTTACGACGTCCTGTACTTGAGAGATCCGGGTTTGTTATTGTGACTCGTCTAGTTCACGTGAAATCGGAGAGGGTCTTACGAGAGGCTACGTGACTTTCCTCTACATTCGTCGATTAGTCTCGCTAGATAAAAAAAGGCTCAACGAAGAATTTCGTGGGAACTCTCTCATTATCTCCTTACATATTCTCAGTTATTCCTCTCGACCGATACTCTATCTCTATATAAATATACGATATAAATTTGTATTTACATTCGAACTTCCCTCTTGTCGCCATAAATTGAAAGCGTATAGTCTAATAGCGCGGTCGTAATATAAACTAGTGACTATGTTCGCGTCGCTCATGAAACGTGATAACGTAACACAACCAACTAATTTCATGTTCAACTAATTTCATATTACACAGACGCCAATCATACCAACCCACTCATTCGAGACACCGGACTATATGACCGAAGCAGAATTCCCTATAAAATTAAGACTAAATTCCCCCTAGACACCACAAATCTAACATAAATCACCCCACTACACGTACTCACCCCCCTCCCCCATCTCAACAAACCCCAAAATCTCTATAACGTGCATCCTCTCTCTTCCACCCAACATCCGCTAGCCACCACTTGACTGGCTAACCTCCAACCTAGGGGTTTTCTTTGAAAATTTGTTCCCCATACCTACCTTAATGTCACTCACGTAACCTACACCTCTCATGCAGGTAATCCCACACAAACTTCCCAAAGACCGGTGAAAGGGCCATAGCTCTTAGGCACGGTACCAACTCAAACTTCAACGCATACGAACCTAACCAAAAAAAAGAAGTTAAGAATCAGTCAGTCAACAGTCAGGAGTGAGAGTTAGCAAGAAGGAAAGAGTAACGCAGGAAGGAAACGAGGGTGATCGGCAGTGACGGAGTGACGAACGAGCAATATCCAAAGGAAACAACTACCAAAGGCAACGAAGAGCAACGAGAACAAGGCATCGCTATCACCCATCTACCCAACATCCGTTCCGTCACATCCGAAACATATCCCATTTCAAATATCATTAAATTTCACTAAATTGTTAATTGCAAAAACCCGTTGATATCTCAACATACGCGTCTTCGAGTGATCTGCGGCAATTGCGTACGCGGACTCGACGCAACAAATACATCTAAAAATAGCAAATCGAAAGAACATCGTGTTTTATTAGAACAATGTGCGGCTACATGTATGTATCTTTTACAAGTCGACGAAAGTTGTTAGAGCTCGGATGGAATGTTCCACCACATTCGTTCTTTTCACCAGACCTTGCGCATTTTGATTTTCAGCTGTTTAAACAATTGCAAAGTACCTTTAACTAAAAGAACTTCAACTCTTTCATCGAAATAAAAAATCACGTAGAAAATTTTTTCGCAGAAAACCTAAGAGATTCTGGAAAGACGGAATTTTCAAGTTGCTTCAGAGATGGAGAAAGGTTGTACAGTAGAATGGTATTCATATAATTTAATAAACGTATACTAAAATTTCAATCTTCCGCGTTTCAATTTTTCTTTAAAATCGGCACGAACTTTCCGGACAAACCAATACATTAGAGAATTATTTCCTGTGTTCCGATATAATTTGTAGTATATATTTTTTTTGCTCCACATTTTTTGACAGTATTTTATTATATTCTTCCATAAGCTTAACCCCACATTCTTATATCCTGTTTATTTGTCAAAACATTTCCAGGGAATACATTTATCTCAAAGTACATTGAACAGCTTTCGCAAATACATTAGACGCAACAGACTTTATTTATTTGACAGTTGAAGCTTCTTTACAAATAGAATTTCATGACGCATGCTTCAGATGCCAACCGAACGAATGCGCGGGAAGAATGAGACGGCAAGAACGGCAAGTTAGTATTGGGTTGAGGAATAAGTTCGTAGCGTTTTTATCAAAGACTTTTATTTCAGCAAACATTAATAGTTATAACAATGAATTAATCAATTATGTATTCTATCGTTAATAATTGTCAAACTTTATAGTTTCATTATACAATCTTAAAGAATTAATAGAAAGTACATGTGATACGTACAGAAATATAAAAGAAAATAAAGAGACTGTCGCGTCGCGAGCGGCCTATGCAGTTGAGTTTATGACGGCCCTCAGGTAGATTTTTTATAACACCGCATCGATACTTTCGGGCCTTCGACAAGCGCTACCAGATGTGGCCATGGGCAGGGGTACGGCCAACGACAGCGACACTAAAGACAAAGAAAATCTGGGAATTCCCAGATTTTTGCTGTCTCCTCTTATTTGGCTATATTCTAGTATTCATTGGTTTAAACATAATTTAAGTAGCCAATGAAACACTAACTCCACCCACGCCGTTTACATAGGAAGGCGTAATCGGAGGATGAGAAGCATACCTACTTTACTTTCCACCTTGCACTCGGTAACTTCTCATCTAGTCCGACAACCGACATTTTGTACATAGTGTTATAGTTGTGATAAGTTGTTCGTCTCATTATTATTAAACCTTATTTTTATATACGGCACCTTGTTCCATCACAGTTCTTTCTAATACATCCTCAACATATTAATTTATCGCGAGGTAGGCGCGTTATTTAATCGTCATCAACTACAGTCGACGCTGTAACGCACCGCGCAACAGAGGCTATTATTTCGCACGTGTCACATTCCGTCGTTTGCTTGACCATTCCAATCTTATTGAAGTTTCGAGTCTGTTTAACTGTCATTGTATACATGAGAAAATTGTAGAAAGACGCCGCTGATTCGTAAAATGTACACGATATAATATGTTGTATATAAAATGTACACGATATGTTTAAATATCGCGTTAACTTTCGAAGCGAATTCCTCGAAAGCGATACGAATATTTGAAAAACACCCTGTATATATATATATACAGGGTGTTTCAAAATTATTGTAACTCCGGGAAATGGGGGGTAGCTGAGGCTATTTCAAGTAACTTTTTCCTTTGCCGAAATGCAATCCGCGGCTTTGTTAATGAGTTATTAACAATTAAAGTTGGCAGCGCACCGATGAGTTTTCGTGCTGCTGCACACGTGAGCACGGACGACTCAAGCCCGTCTCGGTGACAGGAGCCATGGCCACGTATTTTACGGCCAACAAGTTTACGGACCTCTAACAGTAGGGGAATCGAAGAGCTTCTCGGGAAACGTTATCTGTCGCCCGACGAAGGGTCTTGTGAGACACATTTCAAAGAAAAAACAACTCGGGATCTAAATGGACGGTTCACAGTTAGATTACCTTTTAACGCAAACAAGTATTTCTTAGGCAAATCCAAATCAGCAGTTATGAAGCGTTTTTATACATTAGAATGGAAATTACAGTTAAATCCGAATTTGTCAGAGCAATACAGGGAATTTTTGAACGAATATTAGAGCTTAGGGCGCATATTCGAGTTTACGGGTAACCCAGACAATGAAGGTTTTTACCTGCCGCATCAAGCCGTCATAAAGGAGTCGAGCGCTACGACAAAGGTGAGGCTTGTTTTCGATACCTTCGTGAAGGTTCCGTCGGGTCTATCGCTTAACGACGCGCTATTTGCAGGACCAACCATTCAGGAATCGTTATGTTCCATACTGCTGAGATTCCGTACCCATCTCTATGTAATTACAGCGGACATCCAAAAAATGTTCCGGCAAATCAGGGTGCATGAGGACGACCAAATCTTTCAAAAAATAATATGACGCGTCTCTATAGATAAATCCATAAAGATATTTCAATTGGGCACGGTAACCTATGGAACTGTCCTAGCATCATTTAAAGGGTTAGACAACATTTTTGGTCCAGGTGGCATAGAGAGTTGGCCATCTTTCTAGTATTCATTGGTCTTAACATTATTTAAAAAGCCAATGAAGTCTGACTCCACCCACACCATTTACCTAGGAAGGCGTAATCGAAGGATGAGAAGCGTATCTTCTTCACTTCGCACTTTGCACTCCGTAACTTCTCATCTAGTCCGACAACCGACATTTTGTACATAGTTGTTATAGTTTGTGATAAGTTGTTCGTCTCTTTTATTATTAAATCTTGTTAGATACGGCACCCTTGTTCCATCGCAGTTCTTTCTAATACATCCTCAACATATTAACCCTTTGCACTCCAGACCATTCTGGATGTTGGCTACCAGCTACTCCGCGTTCCTTCGTGGCAGAAACCTGCATTTACAGACCACCGTATTATTTAGTTGAGCTTTGCAACTAAGTAAGGGATTCTAATGATATTGGACTTATATGAATTGGTTGACATCGAGAAATATAAATTTGCAAAAAAAATCAATATTATTTTTTATAATTTTGTACAGTATGATAGAGCTGAAAACACTCCCCAATATGGATCGTAAATCTTTTCCTCCAGTTTTAGACTTGTTTATTTATATATATAGGGAAGCCCACTTGGAAGGACGGATTTCCAGGATCGAGAGCCAATGCCAGGTGCTATTGGACTCTTTGCGTGGTTCTCATAATTTAAATTTCGCGGCATCCTCGTTGGGACACTCGGACAGTAGTGTTAATAATGTTGTACATAGTGATGTAAATGATGTAAATATTTCGAGAGTTCCTTCTGTTCCGAGAGTCCCAGCTTCTCAGTCGGCACCATCGTTGCCTTCGCATCAAGGAACGGGGCGCCTCGTATCTGATTTGGGATACGCGGTGAAGCCGACGCGTTTTGACGGCTCCACGTCGTGGGAAGAGTATTTCCTACAGTTTGAGATGGTGGCAAGGATAAATGGCTGGGATGAAGCGAGGAAGGCTGATGCCTTGGTCGCTTCCCTGGATGGTCCGACTCGAGGTGTGCTGACTTCCCTTCCCGCTGAAAAACATCTTGATTTTTCCGAATTAGTTTCAGCGATTGAATTTCGCTTTGGGCGGAAAAATTTCGCAAAACTGGATTACATTCGGTTTCAAAATTATCGACAACGGCAAGGGGAGTCAATCTCCGCTTTGGCCACCGAGGTTGAGAGGTTGGCGCAATCGGCTTTCTCCGAATGTCCAGTTGACGTTCGAGATCGTTTGGCCGCCTCTCAATTTGTTACAGCGCTGGCCAATGAGGAGATGGGGAGGAGTCTGCGTTACGAGGGTTTTACATCTCTCAGAGCCACAGTTACCAGGGCTCTGGAGATGGAGGCCCTCGAAGCAATAACGCCTACACAATTGGCGACCGGAAAACGTCTAAATCGTTTTGTTTCTTCCGAGGGAACATCGCACCGGCCTGTTCGAGGTGTGGAAGACAGGTTCGCAGGAAGGCAGCGGGAGCAACCTAGTTGTTGGACTTGCGGCAAGAAGGGACACTTGCAGCGGGACTGCAGAAGAGAGAAGGGGAAGCCTCAGGGAAACGGCAAGAAGTCGACGTGAAGGGGAACCGCTCAACTTCATCTACAGTTTCCCCCGTTGTGCTACGATTAGAAGCTGTCCAGCGAGGGATATTCTTCGTGGGAGGCACCGTTGGAAAAGAAGAGAGAAGAATAATTCTTGATTCGGGCTCATCGGTCAACCTCTTGCGAGAAGGTCTGATTGCGGGATAAGCTAGATCGGCGAGCACGACGAGAGTAAAAATCTTTGCAGTTTCCGGTCGAAGATTGCCGGTTCTTGGTAAGGTGTGCCTACCCGTTTCCATCGGGGGCGTTCGCTCGCAGGAAGAGTTCTTCCTGGTTAACATGAAGGAAGAATGCATCTTGGGTAATTGGTTGTTGTCGTTTACCTATTTTTTCAGACAGGAGAACTTGCGGAAAAAGGTTACCTGTCAGTTGTTCAATGGAACGATAGTTCGAGATTATATGACAGAAGCTGGCAGCGTGAATGGTTCGACTGTCATTGGCCAACAGGAATGAAATTTTCCGCGACCGGGACGGCCGCTCATGCGAAGAGGAGGGCAATGTTACGGCGACTTGTCTGAATGTCGTCGTAATGTGGTATTGCTCTGTGGTGAACACCCTTTAGAGAGAATAGCTCAAGACAGGGGTTGCCACGAATCTGTTGTGTCAATAGACAGTCAGCAGTCGAGACCGAACCGTCAAGCGATTCTTACCGATCCATTGTATCTATATTGTATATAAACGAGTTGTAAATACAATGCCGCGACGCGAGGCGCGTAACACGTGTAGTGAAATTCGCAACAATATTTAGAAATTTCACTATATGTAATCGTAATCGTAATCTACTCGTAATCACTAATAAACTTTAATGTCCCCTCAGAGGGGACATTGGAGTGATAGGCTAGAATAACGATGTCCCACGAGAGGGGTATCTTTTTCGCGAGAATTTTGTACGGGATTCCCCATGGGTCAGCATTCCCATGGTCCGTAACGAATTTCCTCCAGCTTTTAAGCTTGGATGTACGAATTGCTGCAGTGTATCTGTTTCTAACTTGTCTATACGCTGCTTTTGAAGCAGTGAGTGGGTCTGATTCCTATTAGCTGCTGTTGGCTCGGCCAATCAGCGAGCGCGCCGCCGTTGGCCAATCCTAGGGCGTTGTCGCTGGACACTTGCCACAGCCACAGAATATGCCTTCAAAGTTTCCCTCCTAGGTTCAGTTCACCAATCACTGCACTGGAAAAGTTTTTCTGTATCAGTCACAAACTAAAAACTGAGAGTTTTATCTCTACGTCGCGCCGACCAATCACAGGGATCAGGCGAGAACGTCCACGAACTACTGGATTCGACTTCGCACTTTGTGGCGGATGCGTAGTTCCGCACTCGGCCGCCGCAGCGCGGGTTGTCGAGGCGAGTTGACATACTTCATGGTACATAGTTCGCGCGTACCGTTTCGAATTTGTTTCTGACTGTTTCCCTTTGTTCCTTCCTTTCTACTTCTACATTGTCTTCCGTCGGAGAAACACGTGTGCCTCCCGATTCAAAAACCTAAGTTATAATTCCACCACGTGGTGCAGAACCGTGGCGCGTCGTCATTAGTTAATATATATACATTCGTTAATATTTATACATTGGTTAATAAAATATAGAGAACCCACTCGAGTAATCACAAGCATTTAATACGCGACCTGACCTATATATATAGTGACTTTAGTGGACCTCCACAAAACTGGTGACCCCGACGTGATCACTCGAAAGAAGGGTTTTAAAATGGCACCCCCATTGGACATCGGCACCACGCTGTCGATGCTAGTCGACCGCATCGAGCGTCTCGAGACACGGCTGAGTCGACGGGACCCCGTCCTCCCAAGGACTCGCGCGAAGCGCATCCCGTGCGGCGAGACGGAATGGCGGATTATGCCGACTGCACGCCAAGTACGGTGAGCTCGCCCGCAAGTGTTTCCAGCCGTGCAGCTGGAATACCAGAGGCGCGTCGGAAAACCACCGTTCCGAGTAGCTTCGACGGCGGCTATTCGCGAAATACGGGGACGCCGTCTCGTCGTAAGGGACCGCGCATCGAGCGAGACGTATCTGGTGGATACCGGCGCGGACGTTTCCGTCGTCCCGGCCACCCCGCGTGACCGTCGTCACCCGGGTGAACTGACGCTGCAGGCTGCAAACGGATCCAGCATCAAGAGCTACGGCAGCCGTACAATCAAGCTGGATCTTGGGTTCCGGAAACCGTTTGCATGGACGTTTATTATCTGCGACGTGAACAGGGCCATCATAGGTACTGATTTTCTGTCGCGTTTCAACCTCCTGGTTGACGTCCGACGTAGGCGGTTGGTCGACGGTTCGACATCCGTCAGCGTCGGGGGTCGCTTGACCAGCGAGGATATTCCGCACATCCAACGCCTCGTCACGAATCACTCATACGTTCAGTTGTTATGGAAATTTCCGACTTTAACGCGTACGTCAATTTTGCCACCCAAGATTATTCACGGGGTCGAGCATTTCCTCGAAACCACGGGACCGCCGGTGACCGCTAAAGCGCGACGACTCGCGCCGGACAAATTAGCGGCCGCCAAGGAAGAATTCAACTTCATGCTAAAGCAGGGATTGTGCCGCCCTTCAAAAAGTCCTTGGGCGAGCCCGCTACATCTGGTACATAAAAAGGATGGGAGTTGGCGACCATGCGGTGACTACCGCAGGTTAAATGCAGCCACCGTACCCGACAGGTATCCCATACCGTTTCTGCAGGATTCAGTCGCGTTCCTGCACGACGCGAAAATATTTTCTACAGTCGACCTGGTGAGGGCCTACCAACAGATTCCTGTGCGGGAACAAGATATCCAGAAGACGGCAATCATTACGCCCTTCGGATTATTCGAGTTTCCGTACATGACATTTGGTATGCGGAACTCTGCCCAGACCTTCCAGAGGTTTATGCACGCGGTCGTCGCCGGACTGGAGTTCTGCTTTGTATACCTGGACGATCTCATCATCGCTTCAGCGTCGGAGGAGGAGCACCGCGGTCATTTGGAGGCCGTTTTCAGAAGATTGGACCTCTACGGCCTAGCCATCAACCTGGACAAGTGCGTTTTTGGCAAAGCGGAAGTAGACTTCCTGGGCCATCGCATCAGCTCTGCTGGCCTGGCGCCTCGTCCAGCCAAAGTGCAGGCGATCACGGACTACCGCGAGCCGACCACGGTGGCTGGCTTGCGCCGATTCCTGGGAATGGTGAACTTCTACAACCGCTTCCTCAGGAATGCTGCTCGCATCCAGGAGCCGTTGCAGAGGGCCGTCGCGGGATTCAAGCGGAGCAGCGCGGCAGCATTGACATGGACCGAGGACATGAGAGCTGCCTTCGATGGTCTCAAGCGAGAACTGACGGACGCCGTCACGCTCGCTTTTCCGAATCCTGCTGCCGAGCTGTCTCTGCAGACCGATGTCTCCAACACCGCCGTGGGCGCTGTTCTGCAACAGCGAGTCAACGGCGTGCAAAAACCATTGAGTTTCTTTTCCAGGAAGCTGAATCCGGCGCAGCAGCGGTACTGTACGTACGACCGGGAGCTCCTGGCAATTTACGAGACCGTCAAGCATTTCCGCCCCGCATTGGAAGGACGGAATTTCTGCATCCTTACGGACCACAAGCCCCTGGTATTCGCTTTCACTAAGAAAGCGGATCAGTCTACACCAAGGCAAATTCGTCACCTGGCCTACATCTCCGAATTCACCACGGACGTGCGGCATGTAACTGGTGATGAAAATGTCGTAGCCGATGCCTTGTCGCGTGTCGAGGCTGTGGAGATGCCGTTGTCGCTGACGGACCAGGAAATTGCAGCAGCACAGGCCACGGATGAGGAGTTAGCAGCGATACTGCAGTCATCCTCGACGTTATTAAAGCTGCAGAAATTTTTCTTCACGGGATTCGAGATTCCTATGTATTGCGACGTTTCCGGGGAGAACGTCCGTCCATTTATCCCGAGGACACTGCGAAAGCGTGTATTCGACCTCGCGCATCAATTGTCGCACCCTAGTGCCAGAGTCACTAGGCGGCAAATCGCTGACAGGTTTTTTTGGCCTGACATGAATAAAGAGGTAACGAATTTTGCCAGATCCTGTTATGCCTGTCAACGGTCGAAGACATCCAGGCACAATCGTCTGTTACCGGACAGGATCACCGTACCGGACGGCAGATTTCAGCATATCCACCTGGACATTGTAGGCCCGCTACCTTCGTGCCGAGGTTATCGTTACCTGTTAACGATGATTGATCGCTTCACCCGCTGGCCGGAGGCAGTTCCTCCGGGTCCACTGGGTCGCCCGTTTCGGCGCTCCGAAGGCGATCACAACGGACCAGGGCAGCCAGTACGAAGCCGCACTGTTTGCAGCCCTTGTTAAATTGGTAGGAGGACAACGCTGCCGGACGACAGCCTACCACCCCCAGGCAAACGGGTTGATCGAGCGATGGCACCGCTCGCTTAAAGCCGCCATCATGTGCCACGAGACGAGAGACTGGCTGAGTGCGCTGCCAGTCGCACTGCTGGGCCTGCGAACCTGCCTCAAGGAGGATTTAGGATGTTCAGCAGCAGAGCTGGTTTACGGCACCACGCTCCGAGTCCCAGCCGAATTTTTCAGCCACGAGGAACCCGACGGTGACCCGCAGATATTCCTGGAGGACTTCCGACAAATCATGCGTAAGCTCAGGCTGATTCCCACAGCACATCACACTCGCAGGAACGTCTTTCATCACAAAGACCTTTACTTCTGCACCTACGTATTTGTTCGACGAGACGCGACGAAGCAGCCCTTGCAGCAGCCGTACTCCGGACCGCATCCGCTCGTCGAGAGGATTACGGACCGCGTCTTCGCCGTGGACCTTGATGGGAGAACGGTGAACGTCACCAATGAACGCCTGAAGCCGGCCTATCTCGCTGTAGGGGAAGACATCCTGGCAGGGAAAACCGATACTGTCCCAAGTACCAGCGCCGCTAATAATAATGTACCAACCGATCTTACACCCGCTTTAAAAATGTATTCGCGAAAAGACTCCAATGCGCAATCGCGCAAGACCGTGCGCTTCGCGTAGTATATCCGTATTGCCGTACTTTTCTCTAAGGGGGGAGTGTTGTGGCGAATGCGTAGTTCCGCACTCGACCGCCGCAGCGCGGGTTGTCGAGGCGAGTTGACATACTTCATGGTACATAGTTCGCGCGTACCGTTTCGAATTTGTTTCTGACTGTTTCCCTTTGTTCCTTCCTTTCTACTTCTACATTGTCTTCCGTCGGAGAAACGCGTGTGCCTCCCGATTCAAAAACCTAAGTTATAATTCCACCACGTGGTGCAGAACCGTGGCGCGTCGTCATTGGTTAATATATATACATTCGTTAATATTTATACGTTGGTTAATAAAATATAGAGAACCCACTCGAGTAATCACAAGCATTTAATACGCGACCTGACCTATATATATATATATATATACAGGGTGTTTTTCAAATATTGTAACAC
>NC_135776.1:10547007-10569154 GCF_028453695.1 Augochlora pura | reverse complement strand
GGCGCGTCGTCATTGGTTAATATATATACATTCGTTAATATTTATACGTTGGTTAATAAAATATAGAGAACCCACTCGAGTAATCACAAGCATTTAATACGCGACCTGACCTATATATATATATAGTGACTCCCGATTCAAAAACCTAAGTTATAATTCCACCACGTGGTGCAGAACCGTGGCGCGTCGTCATTGGTTAATATATATACATTCGTTAATATTTATACGTTGGTTAATAAAATATAGAGAACCCACTCGAGTAATCACAAGCATTTAATACGCGACCTGACCTATATATATATATATATATAGTGACTTTAGTGGACCTCCACAACTTTAGCTGACCAGCGCCCTCCGACGCTACACGATAGCGTCGTGAAGCTCCAGACAAAGCACGTGCACTCTTGCAAATTTTTAAACACTTATAACTTTAACAATTCTGCACGGATTTTTAAAATTACTATCACAAACTGTTCGTCTCGTCGAGAACTTCACTCTGATCGCAGTTTCTGAATTCTTTCTCCAAAATAAACCGCTTTTCTGATCACTGGATGCAGGAGCACGAAGTAGCGCGCGGTTGCTGCACCGCGACCATCTAGGCTGGGGGTGTCTGGTTGACAGATTTCCTCCACGTTAAAAAAAAAGGTTATGTATGTTTGCTGTAGATTATTAGATCGTCTGTAAATGCTATGGCTGATGTGGTACCGTCGCTATTCAGGCCGTGCATGTTCGGTAAATCGCTTAAGAATATGTTAAATAATATAGGGGAATTCCCAGTGCCCCTGTTGGAGTCCGTTGTTGATTTTAAAACTTCGAGTGGAGGTAGTTTCGCCATCTGCAACATAAAAAGTTTTATCGCGCAGCATGTTCAAGGGGATACTGATCACTACACTACCGATGGGGCGGATGCCTGTTTTGGTTTATTACAACCACCAATATCTGTCTGTGTTTTGGCGATGTTTGTCATTTAGATCTATTTTCGATAGTTTGTACGTGAAGCGCATGTTGGGTCGTCTATTTTAATGTTTTTATTGTAACTAATGTGTTTGTCGAATGTTCTTCTGAAAGCATGATAAATTATTAGAATATTGTCTCAATTCTGAATGTATCCTTCGCTGTCCAAATAGATGCGGGATTCAGGAAGGGTGTAGTAACCAGCTTTCATTGTTTCGGCTAAATACATGGGGTTTGGGTATGTGGAGGCCAAAATGAGACTGTTGGAGTTAATGTTATGTATGTTGGCCCAGTGGTTCCTTATTAGTCTGAGTATGAATAGGTCTATCCTGATGAATTTTGCAGCTTCATAAAGTTCGTGGTTTTTAATATTTTTTGTAAAGTTGGATTTGTAGCATAGGATTTTAACATTTGTTTTGAGGTCTTTTGAGTAAAATAATCTTTTTTAAGCGAGAGAAATGCTTTGTTAATTTGTATATCGGCGTGTTGATTAAAATTTAACTTAAAGTCTAGATGTATTCCTAGATAGCAAACAGTCTCTTTGTGAGGGATTTTAGCGTTTGGGTTGTGTTTGTCAAAGATGTGAAAGTTTTTGTGATGTTTTCGTACGTCATAATTGGCATCGGAGATAGACGAGATATACGGTCTGAAAAGGATTGTTTCGCATTTATGAGTGTTTAATTTTAATTTCCATGTATGGAAGAAGTCTTGGATTTTGTTGAACAATTTCTGTAGTATGATTTGTAGTTTGGATACTTTGTTGTCACGTGTGAAGACTAGGAGAAATGAAAGAAAGGAGATCTTCCGCGAAGGCAATCATCCCTTTAGAATTGTCGCTATCCAGGCCATACATTTGTATTAGGTCGCTAATGAATATATTAAACAAGACAGGAGAGTTTACTGTGCCCCGTTGAAGGCCGTTAACAATATTGAAGCTTTTACTTGATTTTAATTGACCGTTTGTTACATAAAATTTTTTATCATGTAGCATGTTCCAGATAATTTTAATTAGATGTATGGGAAATTCTTTCTTCAGAAGTTTAAAAAAAAAGTCCGTTCAGCCAAACAGTGTCAAAGGGTTTCTCTAAATCTATTAACACGGCTCCGATGCAGTCACATGCATTTCTGGATCAGCAGATATCGGAGGTGAATTTGGTAATTGCGTGGACGGTGGAGTGTTTGTGACGGAAGCCAAATTGAGATTCTGGAATGATGTTTTTAGAGTTGCAGGAGTTGAAGGTTGCGTCATTTACTATTGTTTCGAATACTTTGCCAATATTAGGGAGGAGACTGATCGGACGGTAACTGTTGGTGTCGCTACTGTCTTTGGCTTTCTTTTGATTGTTATTAATTTAGCTGTTTTCCAAGTTGCGGGGAAGTGGTGGGAATTCAGGCAATTATTGAAAATTATGCTATAGTAAAATATGTATCGTCTAGGCAGGTGTTTTAGGGATATGTTTGGTATACCATCGAAGCTCGAAGATTTTATGTTGTTGAGATTGCGGAATGTTCTTTCAAGTTGGATGTGTGATGCAAAGTAGTTGGAAGGGATGTGTGTAGCTAACTTTCACTCTCTTTGTTTCCTCGAGCACTATGTAACTAGGCGTACTAATATCTAGGCCCAGTGTCCACTTTATGTACCTTAATCGAACCCGCTCTACTGCTTCTCTCTCTCTCTCTCTCTCTCTCTCTCTCTCTCTGTACACCCATAATTCCACTCCGTATAATAACAGCCCCAGCACCAACATATCAAAGAGGAACATTATCACTCGAAAATTATCTTTGAATATCCGCTCCCTAATGCCCCATGTCTGATTTAGAACGACATTGGCTCTCTTCGTTCACTCCTGTATATGCCTATCCAGATTGCCGTTCCTTTGGATTATTATCCCCAGATAACAAAATTCCCGTACCACTTCTATCTCCCTTCCCTTCCATTTCCATTGTGTTTCCTTGGTCTTGCCTCCCCCCTTCCGGAATATCATTACTTCCGTCTTCTCCACATTCAGTCTCAGTTCCTTCTTGTCCAGATAATTTTCCAATCTCTTAATCACACCTTTCAATTCCTCCTCTCTCTTCGTTACCAGCACCTCATCGTCTGCATATGCCATTGTGCAAAATCTCAGATTCCCTGCGTCGATCCCCCCCCCCCCCCCCCTCTCCCCCAGATACCTTTCCTCATGTACTCTTCCATATCCGCCAAGAAAATAGTGAACAGTGAGGGACTGAGCGGACAACTCTGTCTCAGTCCCTCGCCTGTCCAGAACTCTTCAGTCATTCCCTCGTCTGTCTTCACCACATTTCTTGTTTCCGTAAATATTTCTTTTATCCTTTCCTCACACCCCTCTCTGCCATGGCTTCCCAAAACTTACTTCTCTTCACTGTGTCGAAAGTAGCTTTCAAATCTACGAACAGTGCGTACACCTTTCCTTTCTTTTTCAGCGTTTCTCTTTCTACCACATGCTGTAGTATGTACGCATTGTCGATCGTCCCACTATGTTTCCGAAACCCCGCTTGTGTATCTGGTAAAATGCCCTTCTCTTCCACATCCTTCCTCAGTTTTTCATTTAATATCGTCGCGTAAATTTTATACGCTTGTGCACAGAAGGCTTATACCTCGATAGTTCTCTTTTACTTCTGCGTTGCTTTTTTTATAAATCGCCATGATACCCGCTCTTCTCCAATCTTCCGGGAAGCCTTCTCCGTCCCAGACCTTCTTTATCAGTTCTTTGAGTTTCTTCCTCGTCGAACCCTCACTATAGAACCACGCTTTGTTCGGGATATCATCCCTTCCCGCCGCCTTCTTCTTCCTCAGGTTCCTTATCTGTTCCTCTATTTCCTCCTCCATCAATTCTGGTTCCGAATCTTCTGTCTTTCGGAGTACTCTTTCCTCTCCCTTTACTCTCTCTCTATTCAGCCCCCTCAAGCAACGTCATGAAATGTGCTCTCCACTTCTCCAACGCGATATTATTTTCCTTTTTTCCCTTCCTCTTTCTATTTTTATTAATATATTTCCATTTAATCTTTTCTATAGATATTCTATTATTGCATCGTTTGCTGAGGTGTAGTCCAGAGGTTTTTTAATCCATTGATTTGTGTAATGAGTTTACTTTTTCATGTTCTGAGTATTTTTATCTTTGGTGTGATGTATTTGTCTGTTGAATTAAAATTATTGTCAATTTGTGGAACTACCGCGTCTATTGCTTTTAGAATATTGGTGTGAAGTTTGTCAATGTAGTTTTCTATTACAATCGTGGAAAGATTTTTGTTTTCGGGGATATCTGTGTCGTCGTTTTCTATTAGAAACGTCTTGTAATTGTACCAGTCTGCTTTGTTGTAGTTGTGTTTTATGATTGGGGTTAAATATGAAATGATTGGTTGAAAGGATGGATATGACCATTTTAGAGGCTCTATGGTCGCTATCATATTTGAATGAGTGCAAGAGGTTGGGACCGGACGTTTCATGGAATATGATTCTATTGTCTGATAGGCAAAGGTCTATAACGCTCCGCTTTTCGGAAAAGAAGGTACTGCAGCACTGTGTAAATTTGTTTTGTAAGTAATTCGGTTTTCGAGGAGCTATTTGTTTAAGACAACTCCTCGTGCGTTGTTAATGGGGTTTCTTCATGCTTGTTGTTTGGCATTAAGGTCGCCGACTAGCAAGTAAAACGTGTTGGCTTTATATAATTCTAATGTGTCAAAAAGGGATCTGAGCTCTACCATGAATTCTTTTTTACAATTGCTGGCGGCACAGCTCGCTATGAGGTATAATTTGCAATTGTTTTGGAATTTTATTTCTATTCCCGTCGATTCTAGACAAATACTGTTTTTGACGCTGTTTAGCTGGTCATTTTTGAATTTTACATCTTTTCTGATCGATATTCCTGTTCCTCCTGTTTTTTAGAATTTATTCTGTTGCGTCTGACAAAGTTGTATTCCTTGAAGCTGATTTTGTGAATCGCATTTAATTTTGTTCCTGAGAGAAAAACAATATCAGGTTTGTGCTTGTTAAGGCAATCCAGGAGAGTGGTTCTTCTTTCGATTGTTATAATGGAATTTACATTTATTTGGATTATGTGCAGTTCGTTTACGATTAATTTGTTGTTGGCTATATTTATGCTGGTGCCGGAAGCCGTTGGATCAAAGTTCTATTTCCAAGGCGTTAGCTATGATGTTTATTTTAGCCTCGTTGGATATTATGCTTTCTTTAAGAGATGAGATTTGGGGGCTTATGGCAACTGTAATTATGTTCTTGATTTCTTCTAGGAGCGAGGATTCGTGGATTGTACTTGTAGGTGCTTGTTTCGTCACTGTTTGGATAGCGGGTTTTGGTTATATTGTTAACCCTTTGCACTCGAGCGGCGCCGATTCGGCGCCCGGCATATGTGATGTGGCAACTCGAGCGGCGCCGATTCGGCGCCCGGCCGATTTGAAGTGTTACCTCGGTCGGCGCTGCTGCGGCAGGTCCTTTGTAACTCGATCTGTTAATTTACGATGTGCGATAAGATATTTTTCTCGGAAATACTTTCGTGGACTAGGGTTGGCTGGCACTGTAGCCAAATCTTAGCTCAGTTTAGTTAGTCTCAGTGTTGCATTCGCTTGAAACGGTCTTGGCAGTAAGTATAGTAGCAAAAAAGTGTTTAAGCCCTAAAAATATGGAGGAAAATCGAATCAGCTCAAGTTGGGACGAATTCGATTTTGCAGCGTTGGATGAAGAAATCACACTGATTTCTGGCGGATTATACCGCGAAGTGAATGAATCCAGTGGAGAAGATAGTGATACACTAAGAGGTGTGAGGGGGCGAAAAATTAGAATTATAGAGAGCGACAGTGAAGGTGGAAGTGAAATCCGATTAAATGGAAAGCTTCATATAATTCTAAAAGTGCCAAAAAGGGACTGCAAGGTTTGTTCTGACCGTAACACGCCTGAAGTTAGGCGGGAAAGTTCTTATTACCGCGATACGTGACCTGATAAACCTAACATGCATCTTGGATATTGTTTTACAAGATATCACACCAAACCTAATTACAGAGTATAATATTTACCAAAGTTTGTTGTTTTCGACATATAAATAAATAAACATGTGAAATTTTATTATTTTTACACATTTGTTTGTTAATAAATACTTTTAAATTACTTGTAAAATGGTTACCTAATTTGCCCGAAATCGTCTCGAGTTGCTGGTTCGCGCCACCGAAAAAGGCCTCGAGTGCAAAGGGTTAATTCGGGTCGGTTTGAGGCTACAGAACTATATGATATGTGGCTTTTTATCGTATTATTATATGATTTTATTTTTTTCGGCTTGTGCTTTTAAAGGGCTAAAGCCCGAGGAGGAGTTTAGTGGGTATACCTAGAATTGCACTTTTATCCAGGCAATCCCACGCTACCGGTTGAACTTCATCAAGGGGCAGTGTACGTATACCCTTGTGTTTCGCTTCAAAATACAAATTATACGACCTGAGCAACACAAATCCATCCGTAGCATACAGTTCTCTGAAAAGTCGTTACTTAAAATAAATTTTTATCTCTTAATTACATTATGACCAGCAGCTGCACACCAACTGTTAAGCTATTACCGCGTTTACAAAACTTTCATTTCGTATGTCCTGTCCAAGTCGAGGTATTTTTCCGGGTTTACTGCCTGCTACGGTCAAATTTCGAGACATGCGGATTGCACGTGCGTACCGTTCCAGGGTACGGTTCATACCTGGAGGTGACCAGTACTCTGGGCGGTCACCTTTTCCTTCTTTCCTTTTCCCTCTATCTCTTCACCTATTTCTTGTCTCTACCCTGTCAATAACCAATCATGCAGGACAACCATTTCCCTCTCTCAATTTAGAAATATATCATCAACAAATCCGCTTGTTCCATAAAAAATGCACGCCCATACCGAATTTACCTTGGAGCAAATAGCACCTCACTCGACACTCGCAACACAATCTCCAGTCAGACCACACCTTACACTTCACGCTTACACAGAATCAATCGCCGTTAAATATTAAGTGTTATTTAAATAAAGAGTATGTAACGTGTAGATATATTTAAATAAGTGAAACTATGTAGATAATGTAAAATAAGCGAGAGCGTCGGACGCGGTACCAGCATGGCGCACTGAGAGCCCAGGTACAAAGGGTCATAAGCGCAAAAGCTTGGAGCGCGCTCATTGGGTCGAGGCTGGGACCGTTTTTAGGTATAAATACCGGCACATTTTTAGAAGAAGTTAGAAGAGTTTAGCGGTCAGATCTCTATACAAAAAAAAAGGAGCGGGTCAGATCTCTATTGAGACGCAGGCAGCTACGCTCAGGGAAACTTGTGTCAGTAACTCAGTGTGCATCCAGTGCTTCAAACCCATGCCACCCGCTTTTCTAAAAGCGCTAAAGTGTCAACTAAGAAAAATCAAGCCAGTGAAAACCACGAACCAGAATAAGCCAGAATCGAGGCGAGGAAGACCATACTTCAACCGCTGCTGCGCAAGCGCACGGCAAACATCACAGATGCCCCGCCAGCCACGAGAAGATTTCACCCGGAACTAAACGTGGAGCCAGCTGAAGACATCAGCATGCTGAAGGCGAACGTAAAGACGTCAAACAGGTTTGACATCCTGGCATCCTTCGCCAGTAATCCCACACAAACTCCAATAGATCAGGATATCAACCCCCCCCCCCCCCCACACACCCCCCCTCCACTCCACTAAACAACGACGAGTACGAAAACACGACGACAAAACCTCCATCAATATATATTAACAACTTTGACGGAAACATTAAAACACTCACCCAGGTCCTTCTCGCCGATTACGGACCAAACTTTGCACTCAAGTATCTGGGTGACAAGGTAAAAATCTCCCTTGCCAACACGAAGCAATACCATGACCTTCAAACCAAACTTAGGAAAGCCGACAAGCCCTTCCACACCTTCACCCCTAATTACGAGAAGTCCCTCGTGGTAGTCCTGAGAGGACTCCCGAATATGTCAACCTCGGATATCCAGGACGAAATTGAATCCCTCGGGCTTAAACCCACAAATATCACCCCTCTTGGTAGCAAACCAGACGGCTCCAAGCTCCAGTATGTAGTGTATAAAATCACCTTCTGCAACGGCACCACCTTCAACGCTATAAATAAAATAGGTCACCTTTTCTATACTCGAGTATACTGGGAAAAGTTCTTCTCAAAGAAGAACTATACTCAATGTTTTCGATGCCAAGCCTTCGGGCATTCCTCAAGAAATTGCAACCTCCCACCAAAATGCGTCAAATGTGCAGGCTCACACCTGACAAAAGACTGCATAAAAAAAAAGACACCCCAGCCACCTGCTCAAACTGCCACGGCGCCCATACGGCAAATTACTCCCAATGTCCCTCTCTACTCAAATATATCATTAGAAAAACTCCAACCACTAGACCAATCACCCCCCCCCCCCCCCCCCCCCCCCCCCCCCCACTACTCCCTCCACCGCCACCAAAGCCACTCACCCGTTCATACCGGGAAGCCCTAACAAACACAAACACCAACACCAACAATACACAAAAACCCACACCAAACCACAACTCATCCGCTGACCAATTCTCAGAAGCGGCTGACGTCTTCTCCAGGATAGGCCAGCTTGTAGACATCAATCTAATGTTAGAAAAAGCCAAACAACTTGAAAGTAAACTCATGACGTGCACCACGGACGCACAAAAATTCCAAGCCTTCCTAATTATTGTATATAGCTCTTTCAAATAATGGCCCGCCTCCCTAACCTTCTCCTGTGGAACGCAGAGTCTCTATTTCCCAAGAGACTAGAACTTTCACATGTACTACAGAAAAACAATATTCACATAGCACTAATTACCGAAACATGGCTCACACCAACAACATTCCTCAGCCTCCCAGGCTACAACATAGTCAGAAACGACCGACCCTCCCCCAAAGGAGGAGTAGCAATAATTATCAAAAAAGACATCCCTTTCCAAACACTCCCGACCCTAAATACCAATCTAGAAACCCTATTAATCAAATTATCAGCCCCCAGGCTAACCATAGGAGTAGTATATGCCCCTCCCTCCACAAAGATTACACAAACCGACCTGGACACTTTGTAATCGGGGGCGACTTCAACGCTAGACACCTTGCATGGAACAATCACTCCAATAATACCTCAGGCCTCACCCTATACAAGCACTCATCCCACTCAAACTACAACATCACCCACCCCGGCAGCTTTACCTTTTCAAAAGCAAACAAAAATATAAGCAACTCAACAATTGACATCTTCCTCACCAAACACTACGCAAGCCTAAACTGTATCACCACAGACGACTTCAACACACAACATAAACCAGTCCTCCTCACATTCAACTCGAAGCCCATGCCCCCCTCCTCACACCACCGCCATAGCGAACTGGGAAAACTACAAAAAACAAACGGCCAACTACAAACTCACAACTTCCTTCAATTCCACAGACAAAGTTGACTCCTGCATCCGAAACCTGCAATCCTTTCTCATAGCCTGTTCCAAGAAAGCCACGACCCAGCACACTCCCCACCCATACTTCACGGACATCAGTACAGACCCCCTACTACTGTCCCTCATTAACTTACGCCATAAAATTAGAAAACTATGGCAAAAACACAATCTTCAATATTTCAAAGACTGGTCCAAACAATTAACACGCGACATTACCTCTAGAATAGCCACAATCAAGCGTACTGCCTGGGACAAAAGAATCAAACAACACACAAAGCCAACCCCGGTTTTCTGGAACAACTACAAAATCCTGACCAACAAGAAACACCATCTCCCACCCATTAAGGACGAAAACACCATAGTCACCTCCGACTCAGACAAAGCAAACCACTTCTGCCAAAAATTTCAGAAAATACACAACGATGCTTGCCAAGCCAAATCTTCCCACGATAACACGGTCAAACAATTCATTAACCAAACCCACCGAACAAATCTCCAACTCTCTCCTACCACTTCAAACAACACAGAAGAATCTCCTCTATATATACCTCTTTCCAACATCCACAAGGCCATAAAAACCCTAAGAGACAACAAAGCCCCAGGAACAGACCGAATCACCCCTCCCCTACTAAAACACGCTGCCTCCAAAATCCCGCTACAACTCCATTACATTTTTAATCACTCCATCAAAACAAGCTACTTTCCCAGCAGCTGGAAAATAGCCAAAGTCGTTCCCATACCAAAACCAGAAAAGGACAGAAAGTTAGCCAAAAACTACCGTCCCATCAGCCTACTATCACTCCTTGGCAAGATCTTCGAAAAATGTATTTACTACTGGCTCACCAACTTTCGAAAACAAAATAACACGATAATAAATCAGCAATTTGGTTTCAGGGCTAAACATTCCACGGTTCATCAACTCGTGCGCATATCCCAGATAATCACGCACGAGCACAACACAAACCGAACCTCAGCCATGGTACTCCTCGATCTAACAAAAGCCTTCGACACAGTCTAGACGGAAGCACTCCTATTCAAGATCCACAATCTCGGACTCCCACTCATCTTCACAAAACTAATGGAATCCTACCTAAAAAACAGAAAAATCATGGTGACCATCTCTGGAACCCAATCCGAACAACTCGACATCCTAGCCGGAGTACCGCAAGGATTCATCCTAGGACCCATCCTCTTCAGCCTCTACATAAACGACATACCTCGACATAGACGACACAACCCTCATCTCCTCATCCTGGTCCTCATCAACCCTGCACAACAGATTACAAAAGTATCTGAACCAAATCACCCACTTCTTTACGACCTGGAAACTTCAAATAAATCCCTCAAAAACCCAGGCCATTTGCTTCCCCAGGAAATCAGAACCACCCATGACAGCCCCATTAATCCTCAATAACCACCCAATCCACTACTCCCGACAGGTCTCCTACCTCGGGACAATCTTTGACTTCAAACAAAACTGGTCCCCGGCTATCATGGACAGGATCAGCAAAACCAAAAAAGCAGCCGCCTCTATCCATCCCCGGCTCTCACATGGCTCCAAACTAAAGAGAACACTCAGACTAACACTCTATAAAACCTGCATAAGACCAGTCCTTACCTACGGCTCCCAAGTCTGGTGCGCCGCCCCTAAATCCACGTTAAAAAAGATCCAAACCCTACAAAACAAAATACTAAAAACAATCACAGGGAAACCCTCCAGATATCATACACACAACCTACACACTGAAACCAATATAGAACTCATTTTCAAAATTATCACCAACTACGAAGTCAAAAATCACGACAACCCACTTGTTCGAGACACGGGTCTATACGACAAAAACAGAATTCCATACAAAATAAAAAGAAAGTTCCCACTGGAAACGTCAAACCTACAATAAACCACCCACCACCAGCTAACCTCCTCTCCCCTCGATCCCACACTGACCCAACTCACGAGGTTTGCAGCAAACCTACAAAGACGGGGTTTTCTTTGACAATTTTTTCCCCACCCAATAATCACTATTTGTTTTAGAAACTTCATATAGGTAACACCAAAATAAGCGACAGCAAACAAGCCGGTAAGAAGGCCACAGTCTTCAGGCACGGTAAAAGACCTCACCACAACACACCATCAAAAAAAAAAAAAAAAGAAGAAGTTAGAAGAGTTTAGCTTAGCAGTGCAAGCAGACGTTCCACCTACGCGGTATTTATGGCTCTTGCATTCAATCAGCGATTCTTCCGTCCTAATTACGTAAAACCAAAAGTTCTTGTTCTGAGTTTGCAAGCAGACGTTCCACCTTCGCGGTACAGTAATGATTCAGTTAGTGTCGCCAAGTAGGAATCGAAAGTCGTCACGAACTGAATCCGAAGACATGATTATCGATCGTCGCGGCTCGCCTTTGTATTTGGGGACATCTCATAAAAGAAAGAGATGGAACGAGACTTGGGGCGAGCGAAACTACATTGTAACCTGGAGAGGCAGCCGCCGCATGCCGGTGTAGATTACTATGAATACATACATTGTAACGCTAGCATAAAAACGATTACTTAACTTTTTTATTTCCAATTTTTTATACATGAAAATTTGTTTAATATATTGATCAGATTTTTCCAATTAAAATGATACCAAACACGACATATTTTACACCGTATTTATTCATTATACGAATCAAGTATTTTATTTTATTTACGAAAAAAAACATTAAAAAAACCGATTCGTAATTATAAAAGAAGTATTAAAGTCAAAAAGAAGTATTAAAGGCAATGCTATATAGGGTATTGTGTAATTCGAGCGACAGCAAGTGTAGCCTTCTCTACACGCCATCGGCCACACGGTAGCGACAGAAAGTGAATCAAATCGGACACGCAATCGCGACAGGAACTGCAAGCATCGCGACGACTTCGACGCGGTAGGTTTTCAGATGGCTTCGATTTCGAGAAAAGTATAGATATTAATTTCGATTTTGAGATAGTAGATGTAAAGACTGACTCGATTTCGAGACGATAGGTGCAAATATTCCCTCGATTTCGAGACGGTAAGTATAGAAAATCGCTTCGAGGTCGCGACCGCAAGTGAATCAATCGGACACGCATTCGCGACAGGAACTGTAAGCATCGCGACGACTTCGATGCGGTAGGTTTTGAGATCGCTTCGATTTCGAGACATTTAGAATTCTACGCACTTCACGGAAAGTGTGGCGGAACAATTTACTGTATTTTTTCCATCAATCCTGGAATTTGAAGGGGCCTTGGAGTAAGGATGATTGAACAGTGAGAAGCTGTTTAGATACGAGCTCCTCGAAACTCAGCACCGATAACGAAAAAAATGGTTTGCAGATTCATAGAAAGATGGTTTAATTGCTAATTATTAATAAATTGGTAATTTGCTATGGGAAATCGTCCAGGTCAACCTCCTACGGTTTCGGTACCGTTGCGTACACGACCAGGATGACCCTTCCGATTATCCCGGTTTACGGCACGTCCTGCCTGTAGGCTTTTTCGAAATGCTATTATGAAATTCTCTTAGAAATCTTAACTTTGTGACACGTCACGGTTATTGAAGAAAACGGTAAAATTATGTCATGTTTAGTCTCATTTTAATCAGAAAATTATCAGCAATATGTTAAAAAGAAATTCAGTTTTAAAATCTGAAAATTAAAAAAGTTTTGTTATAGTATTATGAGTTGTCTTCCGGGAATTAGAGTCAAAGGAGCCGCGGCGCGTGCCGCAGCACACGTGTTCATCGACTCCGTCGAACTTCGGCATCGGCGTAACGAAGAAATCGATAAATTACAGTGGCGTAGGAATAGCACCGCGACAGGAGTAGAACCGAAAAATTGCGACAGAAATCGAACCATTACTGTACCTACGGCTCTCGTCCAAACCAAGCAAAGACTTTTCCGTATCACGGCCATAGAACGAATTGTAACATTACCGGTATTGTAGTACGCGCAGAGGCAGACGAGAATTCGGCTCCTCTCCAACACTCCGATAAACAAGTAACGGTTACAAGTATATTATAGTTTAAATTCAAACGTTTCTTCTATCCCAATTATTTGAAAAGGTCATTGGGAGTCGCGTTATACCATTTTCATTGTATGTACGCGGAAACACCTTGTCCGGTATGCGTAATGCATTTCCCTCCTCATGAAAAAAATTCTCGTTCAACCACAGTCAACCATACCGTTCGGCAGCCATTCAATCTAAAGTCAGCAATTATTATCGAACCCTCACATTTTTAATCGTACTGAACATTGCTTCAATAGTACCAGATCAGACAGTTGATCGCACAATGCTCGAAATCCTCGCAATATCGAGCTCGCAAGATTCAAAATTCCATCGACCAGCATCAGTCGACATCTTACTGGATCGAACCGAGTTATCGGTATTATGCGTAGGGCAAATTAATCTTTCGCAACCAGACGGCCCAGATCTCCGCCTCCAAAAGACAATGTTTGGATGGGTCATCGAAAGAAGTGTGCCAACAACACAACCAAAGCGAACATAGTTATTAATGTTATTAACTTTAACGAGTTATTAATAAAGTACAGTGGAAAATGAGAAGCGAACACGGTAAGCGCGGATCGGCGCGGTTTCGAGCTTTATTGTTAATTTTCAGTCTATATATCGCATAAAAATTTTATAGGGTACACATGAGGTATTACGTATACCGCAATATTAAACAGCTGCCACGGTTAAACTACTTATTATTTCGGTTCCGTAAAAATTATTGGGAGTACAAATTAGTTCGGTCCGTTTTTTTGTGGTGAAAAATGCATTTATTTCGAGAACAAAATGAATTAACAGGTTAATTAAAGTATTATCCATCGCTATTTACTACTTTTTCCCACTTGTCAGGTAATTTTCGAATTCCATCTCGAAAAAATATCTCGTCTTTTGAGACGATCCAAGTTACAAGCCAATTTTCGATTTCTGCGAAAGAAGTGAATCTGTGACCTGCCAAATTGTATTGTATCCGTCGGAACAACCAGTAATCAGTACGAGCAATGTCCGGCGAGTACGGCGGGTGCGGTAAAATATCCCACTTAAGCGTTTTCAAATAATTTTTCACAACTTTTGCGACATGAGGCTGAGCGTTATTATGGAGAAGAATGACTTTGTCATGTCTCTGATCGTATTTCGGTCGTTTCTGTTGTAATGGACGGCTCAAACTAATCAATTGCAGCCTATACCGATGGCCCGTAATGGAATCGCCAGGTTGTACCAGCTCATAGTATACAACACCCTTTTGATCCTACCAGATACACAGCAGGACCTTTGAACCACGAATATTCGGTTTTGGTGTCGATGTTGCGGTCAATGGCAATGACTGACCTGGCATAGTGTAGTATTTTTTCTTCTTGGGGTTATCGTAGAATATCCATTTCTCATCCCCAGTCACAATCCGATGTAAAAAACTCTTTCTTTGTTGCCTTTGAATCAGCTGCTCGCAAGTGAAAAATCGCCTTTCAATGTCTCTCTGTTTCAGTTCTTACGGCACCCAATTGCCTTGCTTGTGAATCATTCCCATGGATTTCAATCGCACGGAAACTGCTTGTTGGGTAACTCCCAATGATTCTGCAAGCTCCTCTTGAATTTGACTCGGATCTTCATCGAGTAATGCCTCCAATTGTTTGTCTTCAAATTTTTTTGACTGCCCAGAGCGAGGCTTGTCTTCAACGCTAAAATCACCATTCTTAAAGCGTCGAAACCATTTCCTACATGATTTATCAGTTGAAGCATTGTCACCACAGACTTCAACAAGCATTCGATGTGCTTCAGCTGCACTTTTCTTCCAATTAAAGCAGAAAACTAAAATCTCCCGGAAATGCTGCTTAGTTAATACAAAAGTTGACATATGCAACTGAGTAAAAAACAGGTGTATTAAATGAAACTCAAAGCAATATAAACTGAATGTTATTGGCAGATACCTAACCTCTCAGAAACAATTGAAATCAGTTGTTACTATGAAACAGTCATAACAGCCAGAGCTATCTTTTGAAAACGGACCGAACTAATTTGTGCTCCTAATAATAAATATCCTCCAGACATTTTGAAATAAACCGGAGTTGAAAAATTTCCGGAGTTGAAATAACTTTTACACACTCTGTATAACATGGCTACATATGACCGAACACAATTGCTAATTAGTAATTGCATATTCGCCAAATGAATCAAACATTGTAATGAGTTTTCTTCTTGTTGAAAGTGACGTTACTGATCCGGTAAATGTTATCGACACTTATTGTCTATTAACCACGGGAGAACGAATCTTGTGGAGACCAAAGCTGGGTCATTTCGTGACTTATATCAAAAGCAAGCTTAAACAGATTCCAAAGCGCATTTCTTTTTTCCTCAAGTGTCCTATATTTGTTCTGTGAGGGTTAAATAAAGGCATTGTTACACGTTTCCTTATTTTAGAACTAAGAATTGCAAATACCGAAATATCCTTAAATCAATGGGAATAAAGTATGCATAAAGACGATTTATTAAACATTGAAAATACACTTATGCGTAAACGTCCATCGACATGACATAAATAAAATATATAAATACATATATTATATATATCTTACACGAGAAATGTAATTGAAAGTCTACTTGATTATCCTTGCTGTGTTGGACTTTGGTAAAATAGTTCGTACCAAAAGTAAAAACAATAATATATCAAACATAGAAGGAAATTGTAATCAGCCGTTTCCAGTTAACCGTATTTACACTTTCTAATGGGGATATAAGTTTACAGCATAAATACTTTGCTGTCACACTTTAATTTACAACTGAGTTCTAGCAAAGATTTTCTTAAGGATGATTTTGCTATAATCCCTCCAGTGCACATTATTTTTTGCAATTCGTCGTTTTCTCAATTTGTAAACTATGCTGATTTTCGTGGAACAGTAAGCCTAGTTTTATCTATTACCTTTTACATAACGATCTTGCTGCATTTCTTACAAAAAAAAATGTACAGCATACTTGCCTAATATATTGCAATTGTAACTAAACTGCAAAGTTTTGCAACTACAGTTACAAGTCTGAATACAGTTCATCTTGTATATTAGAATAAAAGAGTATAAAAGCAAATTGAACAAGTTATACCTGAAGTAATCAGCCTATACTTACATTTTTTATCAACCTCACAAAAGCTATAACTAATGACATAGTTCTTCGTTTGATTCAGAGCCTTTTACATGGTATTTGAAAATAATAATTTTCATACAGAATAGTTTCGAGAATAACTCCATTTTCGTTAAATCTGGACCTTCCTCGACTAATGCGAAAGATAAACATTGTCAACCTTTTTTGGCATTTTACAAATCGGATTTATTAAAAATCTGTTAAGTTTCGCATTTAAGGAAAGTTCGTTTACAAACAAAGAAACAGTTCGTAATAATTAGTGGAAATAAAATTGATAGTAAGAACTTTCTCAGTTGCATGTTACCTTTTAATTTGGTCAGCATCCTTTAGTTCTTCGGGTAAGAAAGTTCATAAAGAGAATGCAATTTATTTTATTCAATTTGATATTAGGAAGTAATTATAAAACTAATGAAGTAATTAGAAATATTAGAACGTAATTATAGCTTCGATGCTGTAAGGTAAATATATTTTGATGGCGACGGATTCACATCATTGTAATATTAAATATACAAATTTTCAATGAATTATTCTCGAAATTTTGCATACACACGGTGTACATTCGCAATCTAATTAACCGTAAATTACACACGCATTAAACGAGAAAATATATTAAAATAATTCTACGTACAGTATTCACTCTGAGAGGAGTCGAGCTTCGATAAATAATCGATGCTCGGGGATATAAACTGCGCCCTTTTTCTCAATACACTCACCTTTTTCCGTTCACAGTTTTTGTCATTTATTAACACGCGAACAGTGGACATCCCAACAAAAATATAATTGAGTTATCTCGGAATCATTTATAATTTCATTCATCAATTTTTCAACATATACGATCGGGTACCTTCTCTAGACATGTTAATATTGTATTTTAACAGGGCGATTCTTTAGCGATTTTGTGTCACTTCTAACGAAAAAGTTGATTGCAGCTCTGTTAACGAATTATTAATGAAAAACAATCAGTCATTAAATGTTATAATAAAAACAAAATCAGAGAACAAATATGACTCCCCATCCTCCCGCCACTACCGTATGAAGCGTATTATCGCGCCAGTATATCGTCCGCTATACTCTGATCTTTGATTAGTCTGCGTTTAAACATTAATAACTCATTAATGGAACCATAACCAACATTTTCGCTAAAGAAAAATCAACCTTTCTAGAATTTATATATGTATATGTGGTTTAGTAATTTTTTATTTGTATAAAACAGGTTTTACCGAACCATAGTTAGTTTGGTCTTATTTCAATCAGAAAAATTTACAATGTTCCACCAATATTTGTTCACATTAATAGTCGTTTCATTTGATTACTCTTGGAGGGAATACTGTTATATTGTTGCGGAGATTTACGTTAATAAACTTTTTATTTTATAATATATTATAAAACATAATTGGATCTATTTTTAGAAGCACATAAGCCTAGAGACTTGATGAAACATAGTCGTTCGTCTAATTAGTTAATTAAATAGAAAAAACTTTTTTCAAAATCAAAACATTTTGATTAATACATAAAATTTTTGGTAAATTTGTTATGTGACAACTTTTAAGTGGTAAACCTAATAGTACCACGTTATTTTAAAGAATTATACTACAATTATTTAAACGCATATACATGTTTGGATACTGGAACAACTTTCGACTACAGATTTTATGCTTCTATGTGCTGGAGTAATTATGTGTATAAAATACAAATGATAGATGGACTAATAAAAGCTAACATAGCCTTTATTTTTCATACTAAGTAAAATGATTATCTGAAAAAATAAATATTTATATTGATTTTATTTTATGCAACTATTCTTCAAGATATAAAAGTCCATATACGATCATGATAGTAGGTCATCATTTCAATTATCATGTAATCACAAATCAATGAACTGCAAGTACTATCAACTGGTAATATTTCTTAAATCGAGATGGAGGATTTATTAGATAATTCTTTGTGAATCAGTAAATTGCTTACTCTCATTTCCGCAAAGTATTGAACGAAATCTTATTGTAAAATGAATGTGATAAATAGGTTCATACAAACAACCAATTTTCTTTAAATAATTAAATTAAGTTAGCAGAGATTCTACGAGTATATCCATCGATTCATATATTATGCCTTATGTTTTTCTGAACGTTATTTCACCACAGTTCCATACTTTTCGAATAGATAGTAAGATCAATCTATTCCTCGCAAATGCTCATTCTATTTCTATCTGTAAACTACAATTTAAAAACCAGTATTTTTTATTCTAAGTAGATAGGGTTAATCTGCAACAGCCATATCGATGACTGTAGCAAACAGACTCGTAAAGAAACGCACCGCCTCAATTTTCCTTCATGATAAAGTTGGCGGTGCGTATCTCAGATAATACTGAGACAAAATGAGGCACAGTCAACTTCGCTTAGGATTTCTTATATCACGTCCCGGACGGCCTCTTTACCCAGTATGAGAATCCCGCACGTAACATATGCTGCGTACTTTCTATTGGACGGCATTTTACAATACGAAGTCTCTTTTTCGTCACTTGAAATCTTGGACCTCATTGATCTCATAGAGGAATTATAATAACACATACATAGGTAACGAATCTAAATGCAAAGAAATGCATATAGTAAATTTTCCAAGTTTCAATCTTTCAACATTTCATGTTTCAAACAATTTTATGAAGAAACTTTTTGAAAACAAAATTATATAAAATAATTTTGAAAAGTAACAACATGTCTAGTTTGTATACTTTCACTCAGTGTAATATCCCAGTAAGCAATTTGTCCTGAATTTGACAGTACGCATGTATGCTAAATACTGATCCATCTGTTTCCACATATTGCGCGCATTTGGCAACAATGCCTTGTCCATGCCAAATATAGGACAAATCCAGGCCAAACCGTATAACATTGCCACATCTGCCATATGAGTGTGACCCCTTTCAAATGATACGTTTTGCTATTAAGTTCCGTGAAGACTTGTCACTGATTTAGTAATGCCATGTGTCTGGTGCCAAATACCGAGCACAGTCTCCTTTTAACAGAGCCTTGGCATCAAATTCACATAAATTTTCCCGCAAAGCATACTATCAAGCGTTTTACACATACTTGGTTGAAACAGATGTAGCTAACTGGATCATTAAATCACTTCTTGTTAACGATACAAAACTACACTTGTACTCTATGAAAACAATGCATATAGATGCATTTACATAAATATAGAAATACGAATTTATTATAGGCATTTTCTTCACAATTAGTTTAGCGACTGTCCTCTTCCTCCTTGAGATGCATGGACGTGTTCTTACAAGATACTTTTCTTTTCGATACACAGAAGACTGTGTTATTCTCAAAACTAGAGTTACTTTCAACTATTTTCTAACATTCAATGTAACATACAATGTCTAGCATGCAATTAGGAGTATTGTCTCGTTAAATTATCCATAGATGAGAAGTTAAAGTTGTGGAACAGCGTTCGAAATTAACTTCACATGACAGAAACAGAACATTTCTGGAGATTGCTCTGTCTGTCATGTGCAGGCAATTCTGAGCGCTATTGTAGGAGAATCAATTTTCTGACGCAAAATATACAAATGTAATATTTTTTAACAAAAATATCTATCATGAAAAATGATTGAACTTTAAGCAAAATAACCATTCTCGATTGCATGACAGAAACTGTATATCATTGTGTACCTAAGATTAGACTCATATGTCCAAAGTTGGGCAAAGTATAACATTACAATTAAATTAAAAGGAAAAACTATTGAATTTTCTAAACAGGAAATTTATTTGCTTGAATTGTTTTCATATTTTGTTTAGTAACGGTACAAATATTTGATAATTAATTGTATTAAAATTTTTAATAAATACGTTCATATCAACCATTTTAAATATTCAAAATAATTTCCTAAATCACTTTATTCGAGAGATACATTTCTACTATTTCATAACTATTTTTAGCTTACAATTTCACTTTGGTCAGTATTGTTTGAATAATCAAACAAAATACTTTTTCTAGAATAGTTTTACTTTTAACACATTAAGAGCCATGAAGATCTTTAAATATTCTTTCGTTTACTTAAACCTTAGACGTTGCAATATTCGTTCATTCTTTTTAATCATTTGCACATTCATATTGTTCGAAGTAAATCCTTTGTAACCATTGCCCAACTCTGAACGAATTTCAATTTCAAGACCCCACATGTGAACATTTACGAATTATCTGGTAATGTTTAATGGTTGTATACGAGACACAAACATTTCCTTAAATATTTATAACTATAGATTTGATGTAATAGAATACAAATATAGGTATATTTATATGTATACTCAAAAAAATTAATTTTCTTATTCTTGTACACAAGAATATAGAACGAAGTACCCAGATAAACAAGTCATAATCGTTGTCGAAACGTTGAATCATCGTGCAATCTTATCTCATTGTTGCTAATTATGCAAACTTTAAACTTTAAAGTTGTGCACGTTGTATATTATGTATATAACCAATAAAAAGTTTGGGATTAATACCAAATTTAAATTTTATACAATAAGGGCGATTTCATCTTTATTTCATTTGATAACACTTTGTGTAATTGGTAGAGTAAACTCTTTCCTTTTCTCTTTTAATAATCATTTTGTTTTAAGCAAGTATTTCATAAACATTTTTATGTGGCCTGAATTTTTAAACTTATTTTAGAACCCTTTAGAAGAATTATTAACTCACTCGACAACTTAATTTATAGCCCAGCTTTCTATAGACCAGTCAATCGGGATCCTATTATACGAATATAATGAAAAATGCATGTACATACTATTATACATATGACATAATATTATATTCGACTATAGTGAATATTCAAAATTGTAGACATTCTATTAATTTGAATTTGATTAGTTATTTATATAGAATCTACATTGTTTAAAACATTTTTCTTTGCTGTTTTTTATGCACAAAATAACTTTCACGGTTATATGAAAATAAGAATAAAAACACATATAATCATGAAAATTTGTGAAACCTGAAAAATGTAACTATTTGGACATAAAAAGAGTACTTCGTATTACAGAAACAACGTGACTAAAATTCAGTTTTATCTATCAGCTATTAATCTTAGTTTTATTTCTTGATTACTTCTCAACTATCCCTAACGTGTGTTGGCAAAGTATAAGCGTTGAGGTTGCTTTACAGAATCGAAATTCTACAATCTAAATCCTAATGTAACATAAACATCTATTACAAACAGTTAATACCACAATTTGATAGATTATTGTATCTATTTTAGTATATAAAATGAAGAAAATTATCTTTGAATATGCATTGTGTTCAATTAAAAAGAAGTCATCTTTAGTCAGAGGTCGACTCTAAAAAACAGGGTGTTTCTGAAATCGTGCTACAAACAACGAAATGGTTTTTATTTAAGTTCCACAGTAATAAGATATTAAAGGTGAATTCGTCTTGAGTCAATTATCTTATCACTACTATTCTATCATGCCCTCATACTTTTCATAATTTCTAATTGGCAACTTTTACTAGTGACAAACTGATAGGCTACATTCACAGAAAACAATGAAAGAAAATTACTTTCACATTCTTCTTGATATATAGGGACTTCTCCCCCCCCCC